>NW_024730668.1:21109262-21209262 GCF_018991925.1 Homarus americanus
CCTCCTCCTCCTCTCCTCCAACATCATCCTTGCCCCTCCTCCTCTCCCCAACACCACCCTTGCCCTCCCCACACCGCCTCTGGACACGTGTATCAACCAACGTGTAAAAAATCTAACCATAAAATAAGGGTCAGAGTTATAGTGTTGCATCAAAGGCCGAGTAATTATATTTGTGTTTTCCATAGATTCTTCTTAGGCTTAACCTGTCCTACCACCACCTGCCACTACCTGTGCCACCACCAACACCACCACAACCCCCGCCACAACCACCACTACCACCACCACAACCCCCACCACAACCACAACCACTCCCACCACCTGCTTGTATAACCTCCCTCCTCATGTCTTCCGCCTTATTCAGGAGGACTGAGGGCTGAGCTGCTGCCTGTATTACTTGCACCCTAATATAACTTCCCTGCCACATGCTGCTGCCGGGAGAGAGAGAGAGAGAGAGAGAGAGAGAGAGAGAACGTGATATATGTACCGTATATAAATATTAACTCCCATCTACATCTGCCACCATTATTCAGTAAACCTTGCACTTCACTATCACTCTAGCTATTACTCTTCATAGTGATACATCTTATTGACCTGGTCCAACTTTCACTATATATTACTTTTTCTCTCCTCCATAAAACTCTCCTTCTTATCATGCATCAGTGTCTTATTAAATATCTGGACTCCATTAAAAAATATACATTGTTAATACTTATTTTTACTCTATCAATTCTAATTTCTGTATCTATAAATAAGACAAACAAATGTATTCACTTCCTTCTAAAACCTATTCACTGTCACGCTCTATTGTCAGAACTAATTTCACACTCCATTTATCTTTCTATTCTCTCTACTTCACTCTGTTTTGTTTCAATTCTTACTTTTAATAATTTTATACCTTGTACTTCCCTTCATTATTCATACATTCATTCTTATTTTTTCCTTTATATAAACTTCCCTCTATCCTATACATAACCTGTGTATATGTTGTCAGCAGTGAGTCTTCCTGATGCCATAATAGTCTTACGTCTACAACCACTCTTACTTCCTCTCTTTCCCTGTTATCTTCTCCTGTTCATTGTAGTTTCCCAACCTCTCTTTTATTTTCTATTCTACTATATTTTCCCTCTTTTATTCATAATTGCCATTTTCATTTGTTCTCTTAGCTTTCTCGTTCTATATCTTCCCTGCAGAACGGTTTATTGTTCTCTTTAAAGCCCTTGTGAGTTGTGAGAACCTGTACCTCTATCTTTTAGCTATTCCTCTATTCCAGTTTGTTGGTGTTTCTATTTATTGTTTATTTAATATGCCTTTATTCTCTCTTTCTTCCTTCACTCTTCTCCATAATGATCACTGTTAGTTTCTTAGCTCATTATCCTCACCTGAACTTTCTAACCCCACTCCACCCCACCCTACCCCACCCCACCCCAACCCCACTCAACCCCACCCCACCCCATCCCATCCCCATCCCACCCCACCCAACCTCCATGTGTGTGTGTGTCGGTCACTTCTTTACATCTCTCATCTACATTTTTCTTCGTTGGCTCATACACTTTTATTCTCTTCACTTTGCCTCCACTCTTAGTCCATTTACATCAGTCCACTTACATTGTATTCTCCTATCCACCGACACTCTCTCACAATCATTTCATGTTCAATATGAAATCAAATCAGAGAAAGACAAAGATATATACAGCGAGCGAGTGAGAGTTGGAATGAAAGAAAGATAGAGAAAACACTAAAATTCCATATAATGTTCCCCAGGATGTACTAACAGTGTGTGTGTGTTACAGGTACGTGCGGGAGACCACGGGGTGCACGGTGGACATGCGGGTGGGGATCCACACGGGGGCGGTGCTGGCCGGGGTGTTGGGCCAGCGACAGTGGCAGTTCGACGTCTATAGTAAAGATGTCGTCCTCGCCAACAAGATGGAGAGTAGCGGCAAACCAGGGTAAGTCTGTCCCTTCCCCCTGCCACGCTGATCCCTCACGGCTTTTGCAGCTCACAGCTGGTGTCCGATCACAGCTGGCAACACCAACAGCTGGTGGCTCTCACAGCTGGCTTATACCTTGTGCTGGAGGTGGTATTACCTCACCAGGTCCTCCTGACCTTTACAGGATTACAACTGGTGATTCTCACACAAGTTCTGTAGTGCCCCAACACAGGTACTGTAGTGCCCCAACACAGGTACTGTAGTGCCCCAACACAGGTACTGTAGTGCCCCAACACAGGTACTGTAGTGCCCCACACAGTGCCCCAACACAGGTACTGTAGTGCCCCAACACAGGTACTGTAGTGCCCCAACACAGGTACTGTAGTGCCCCAACACAGGTACTGTTGTGCCCCAACACAGGTACTGTAGTGACCCAACACAGGTACTGTAGTGACCCAACACAGGTATTGTAGCGCTTTAATATCAGGTATGCCACTAATACATCCACTAATGCATTATGATATTTTTCAAGACATTAGTTGTGGTCGGGTAAGTGATATTTTTTTCATTAGTGAAGTAACGCCCCCGTAGTAATTTAATATAAACTAATACATTAACTGGATATAGAAACATAAATCTTCCTCAGAATTTCGTAATTTTTTGGTTTGTGTTGTCTCATTGTCCTGGAAACCGAAGTCGATGAGTCTGTCTTTAGTGTCATCTCTCTAATGAGCTGTGGTGGAGAACAATCTAAAACAACCACAACTCCACCATTCTTTGTTTCCGCTTCTTGCCAATTAATTATGGTATTGTCTTATTACCCCGAGGTCTGCGGCCAAGTTAATTAAAAAATATTCCATTATTTGTGTAATGAGTTGTCACGTAAAATTAAGGGTAGAGAGAGAGGCAGACAGAGATAGACAAAGCGAGATACAGACAGACAGACAGAGAAAAACTAATATAGCCCCCTTCACATTAATCAGTTAAGTATTAATATAATCATCATGGTAGACCTTGGTCCCTGGTGTAGCAACATGCAGGAGCTGGTTCAATAAATCCATTGCAGAAATTACAATGCTGGAAAAAGAAGAGAACTTAAGTTTACTCTATTAATTGATCTTTTTTATATACCTAAACTTTGCCCAAATCTGCTGGAAACACACACAAACTTTTTTCAATTTGCTGAAGAAATTATACGAAAGTTTCCATCCTTCAGAAGCTCAGTTCTTGTGGCAGGTTGCTTATGTTACCTCATGTTAGTGTCCTCATGTGTGTGTGTGTGTGTGTGTGTGTGTGTGTGTGTGTGTGTGTGTGTGTGTGTATCGTTCCTCGCTGCACCTGACGAAGGAATATAGAAATGGCAGTCGTCCGCATGTTTACTCGTGATAGCTCGAACAGATACAACTTGGAGGTAAAAGTAAAGAAACTATTGGGTCAGTGGGATTACTAATAAACAAATAATCGCCTTTACCAATTACAAGAAAAATAATCCTTAGTAACCCCTGGAATTTGCCTTGGTATTCGCGTCTGTACCTGGGCTAAGTTTATGTACAGGGAGGGAACTTTATAGTCAGTAATTACTTGTCACTGCCCCTCTTTATCACCTCACCCTCGTCATGTAATCCTAATATTATCCTGTTCTCTCTCTACACACTTTTTAACATATGATCTAATTTAACTATATTAACTTATATTAACTGCTAGGATTTGTTGTCGTGAGGAAAGATTTAATTCACCTCCTCGGTTAGTGTACAAATTTATATAATTTATTAAACGCGGCATAATTATTTCCCCTTTGTTTACTCCTCTTCACTCGGGTAATGAACGACGTAACAGAGCTTAACGATGGCACGAAATTAGCAGAGATCAAGAGGTAATTTGAAGGCGTCATCCTCCTTCTCTACCCCCCTGCACGCTTACACTATCCAGGGTACAAAGCAAATGTAACTGTGTTTATCTTACTATGTGTTAAGATATGTGTCATGTACCAGGTATGTGTCATGTATCAGGTGTGTGTGTGTGTGTCATTACTACGTGTGTGTCAAATACCAAGTGTGTTTGTCATGTACCAGGTGTGTGTCATATACTAAGTGTGTGTAATTTCCACTCCCACTGGTTGTGTAATGGAGTAAAGCTAACACACAACACAACATACGAGTCTTCTTCCACATTCTTGCCGGTGTACACGAACATCACCTCATAACGTACACGTGTGAGTGGCGGATGAGTGGTGGCAGCCCTCAGCACCCCAACGAGAGGACCGTCGCGACCTCTTCACCTTTCCAATACCCTTTTCAAGATGTGTTCAGACTCCTTCAATTATTGTGTGCTGCTCTGGTAATGGTAGAGGTGGGTGGTGGGGGGTGGTAGTGGAGGTAGTGGTGGTGATAGGGGAAGATAGTTGCGGTAGTGGAGCTTAGGCGGGGCAGATTATATCAACAATAATTATTTCATCACAAATTTCACCTTACAAGTGTCCCCCATCACCTCTGACACCCACTCCATCACGACACAGCATCTTATACAAACAGTCTCTCGTAGTAGGAAGTGATCAGTGGTGTTCCGTCCAGGCCGGGTGAGGTACACTATACTAAGCCTTCGGTGTACAAGGAGGCAGCGTCACCGAGACTCTACTTGACCATCTTCACTCCCCAACTACTGTATAATGTTAGGTACCCGTTAACAGCTGGGTGGACTGGGGGGTATAGTGGGATTGGACCAGCAACACTTAGGACAAGAAGCGAGCTCTGTATTTATTCAGGCTCTGCACCACTTTCTACCTCACACATGTCTTATGTATTGTATCGGCACATCCATTACCCATTAGTATTTCTACCTATGTATGTATCTGTCTGTCTCTCTGTCTTCATACACACACTACTACTACTTTGTTGTCACTCGGAATCGAGGATGATGATCATCCAACTATGATATAATGATATGAGTTATTCAGGTTGTCACCTTCGTTGGTGAGCTCTGAGGTGTCTAGAGAAGCCGATACGGGACCGGCAGTGTCGTTCACACATGTTGCACGTGTGGAGGGCTACATCTAGTGCGGGAGGGGCGGCGGCAGCGTCTTTCCGGCGCTGGCGCTTGTCTGCCTCGATATGCAGTCGGGCTAACTCGAAATTATTGACACCTCGTGTGGTGCTCCTCCAAGCGTTACGGTGTGAAGTAATTGTCTCCCACACACGCATACACATATATAATTATAATCGTTAAGGGTAGGTCCCTCGGCTATGTTCAACAGTTTCATGGGCGTGACAGGACTTCTTGAGAGTTACGGCTGGTGATAAATTAGCTCTAATTAATTATGTGAGAGTAATTTATCTTGAGAGTTTGAGTATTTGTCCGCGTCTCGACACCTACCAGGGAAAAAAGTTAATGGATATGTAAATTGTGGAACTGAATAGTGGTCATAAATCACGCTACCTTCCTCTGTGTGTGTGTGTGTGTGTGTGTGTGTGTGTGTGTGTGTGTGTGTGTGTCCATACTGTATATAATCAAATTAATTCAGCAGCTATGTCACGCCCACCTCCTCATTGTCCCTGATTGGTTAGTGAGTTTCGTCTTTCGACCACTCAACAGCTCTTCATTATTTAATTAATTTATCTTTTCGTTCCACATATTCTCGTTCAGTTATAATCTAAAGTAATTTACAAAAGCGAGGAGGAGAAAATTAGTACATTGAATATCTTAATACTGTAAAGGAAATATTAGAAAGAAATTTGAATTTTATAAAGTGGTGAGCGGTGTTCGGTTTAATCTGGGAGTCGAACTGGTGACCAATAATTATGACGCCTTCCCGGGCGCTGTCCTCCCCACCATTAACCAAACACGCTCATTTTCAATCACGCTCAGGGGGCGGGGCCAAGCTGCCAAATTAATTTGATTTTAGTACAGTATAGCCATCGTTTTCTCTAACCCCGAAGTACCCTATCTGTTATCGTTGTACGAACCGTTACCATCACAACACTTCGTCAATTTGGGTGAGATTGGCACCAAAAGTTTATGTGGGCCTCGTCAAATGTCATCAAACGTACCAAGTCTAATGCTAATGAGCAAACTCGTTCTTCATTTATTGTGTAGATAAACAGACAGACAGATAGGTGGCACATTGTCTCCCTCCCTGGTGTTACATCATCACCCCGCGGGAAAGATCTGGCGCGTTTTTTTTTTTATTTACCATTAATATAACTTAAAAACTTTTCCTCTATAGTTATGGTTAACACTAATGTAGTCTACATCTTTCTTAGTAATTTCATGTAACGTCCACCACTTCCTTCCTGCTCCCACCCCTGCCACATTCTCCTCACCCCCTGCCACCTTCTACCCCTACCCCCTGCCACCTCTACACCCCAACCCCGCACCTTCTACACCCTAACCCTGCCACTTTCCCACCCCCCTACCCCTACCCCTGCCACCCTTCTACACCCTACCCCTGCCACCCTCGTACCCCCACTCCTGCCTCCCACCCTGGCCCCCCTGTCTCCCTCCCGGTCCTCCTGATCCAATAATGGTGTTGTTGTGCCCACAGGCGGGTGCACATCAGCAACAAGACGCTACAGTATATCGGCATGGAGTTCGAGGTAGAGCCAGCGTACGGTGAGCGACGGGAGGACGCGCTAAGGGCAGCTGGACTCAAGACCTACTTCATCTCCAAGGTCCTGCGCCCGGTGAGTGATAAGTCCTGCACCTACTGAATGGCGTCCTGTACCCACTAAGGGGGGGTCGTGTGAAAGTGGGGAACTGGGGTCTTGCGCGGGTGTTGTAAGGGGAGGGACAATAAGCGATGAGAGGTGAGAGTTGTGTTTCTGGTGAGGGGGAGTTTTGCACTTATTGAGTGGGATGAAGAATAAAGATATGTTTCCCCAAAAGTAAGAATTAAAAAATAAAAGCCACTAACACCTTACGCCTCCTCCACCACCAGTACAAGCCACGGCCGTCGCTGCAGATGATGAGGAACGGGACGAAGAGTTCGTCGTCGCAGCCGTCGCGGGAAATGCCCTCAGAGAACACCATGGCTTCCAGAGACTCCACCGTGAGTAGTCATTTACCTTAACTCTCTCTCTCTCTAATCTTAACTATTACTATTTTTTCAGATTTATAATATATGGAAAAAATATGATTTAGAGTTTAGAGGAAAAAATTTTTAACAATGCGAAGAAAATGTCACCATAGTTAACATTACCACCATCATCATCATCTCATATTATTATCATCATTACCTCTTATCATCATTACCTTTCATCATCATCATCACCATCATCATCCTTATGTCTCATCATCACCAACCCTTTCACGTATCATCACTGCCTATACTGACACCACTACCACCTTCAATATCATCACATCAACACTCCCATCATCTCTGACACCACCACGATTATTATTACCATCACACTACCACTACCACCATCTCTAACACCACCATTACCATCACACCATTACCATCATACCCCACTACCATCTCTGACACCACCATCATACCACTACCATCCCTGACATCACCATCACATCACCACCACCATCACATCACCACCACCATCACATCACCACCACCATCACATCACCACCACCATCACCATCACCATCACCATCTGTCTCTCAACCAAACCAAAACTTATCAGGACCTTCTTGATAACATAACAGTGAAGAAAAATTAACGACGCATCGATCACAACATCTAATATGAGGTTCAGTTTATAAGACAATAACAACAACATACTTACGAGGACACCACATGGAACCCAGCCATGTAGACTCAACATATCAGATAGATCAGACGTGTTTCAGTAGCTCTGTAAGTTGTTTTGTGTTGTTTTTGTAATAGTGCAATGAGTTAAATGAAGTAATTTACATGTTACGGTGATTCAGTCGTCACAACACAGAAGGGTAGTTAAAATAATGCAATAAGGAAGTAAGAGTTACATACTGATGGTTCTTTTATATACACAAGACTAAGTACCTAACCTAACCTAATCTAACTTTAATGGTGTATCATTTTAATGGTGTATAAGGTGCATGGCGGCATCTCAGGTATTTAATTGTGACACCTGACAGGTTGGTTTCCCCGTGTGGCGTATGATAGATGAATCCGTCTTACCTCACTGTCTCCCCTCACCCCTTCCCCGACCCTCCCCACACTACCCCCTGGACCCTGACCGCGGGACCTGAAACATCCCACATTCAACTAATTCCCTTAACAACAGATGTCAGAACGTATTTATTACTTTAGTTACGACACAGAGATAAAGGTCAAAATGGCGTTAATATTGCAGTAACACTACAGTTGCTTATATTCTGTGGTGAGGAAGGCAAGGAAGGAGGGGGAATGTGGTGAGGGAGGTAAGGAAGGAGGGGGAAAGTGGTGAGGGAGGTAAGGGGGGAAGGAGAATGTGGTGAGGGAGGTAAGGGGGGAAGGAGAATGTGGTGAGGGAGGTAAGGGGGGAAGGAGAATGTGGTGAGGGAGGTAAGGGGGGAAGGGGAAAGTGGTGAGGAAGGCAGGGATGGGGGGTAGTGAAGGTTCAAGTCACTTTAGTAAAAATGTTTGGTCGTGTTTAAAATGGATACGATCGTTTATAAGTAATATAATAGAATCTTCTGGATTTACCTGTTCCGGCGACACCTCCAAGATGACGATACCGCCGGGTTGGTGATGATGACCAGTACTGAGTGAGGTGATGATAGTGGTGATGATGACAGACTCTCGCGACAACACCCCCACGAATTTCCTACACAAGACAAGATTTCAGAGTTTGGTAGGATTTATACTGTATACTGTACATCGAACGAGTAGTGGCGCTGTTACTGTAAATTAATATAGTCACCGCTGGAGACTGTCTCATTATCATCGTTTTCTTTAACCCCCGAATAATCCTATGTTACAATTGTTCGAACCGTTATCATGACAACACTGGTCAATTTTAGAGCGGTTTTTACTCAAAATTTGTTACATTTGTTATCAACCCTATCAAGTATGACTCACATCCGCAAACCCGTTCTTGATTTATTTTGAGCGAGAGACAGACAAATAGGACCGAAAATAAATACTCAGTCTTTGAGTTGTGTGCAGAGTAATTAATAATTGAAGAGTAAGGCGAGACATAGGAACAGTGAGAGTGGGGAGGGAACGTCGGGTGAATGAAATATGAGGCGGAGAAATTGACTAACGCTGATATGGAGTTCACACACACACACACACACACACACACACACACACACACACACACACACACACACACTAAAATAAGGTTTGAAATATGAAGGTAAAAAGAATAAAGACAGGAGAGAAGATTATAGGAAACTAGATGATGATATAAGCTCAGGCACTTCCCGTCGCCAGCACATTTCTGCCATCAGGAGGGTGAGTCACTGCCACTTTTCCTGCCTCTCACAACGGGGAGTCCCGCTAATGGCATATTTCTCAAGCCATTCTAATGACCATGTGAGGTTATATGTGTTGAGAGAACGGCTGGCTTCCTGTTTGTGTGATCATAATGTTAACTTTCTGATGACTGTATATTATTAAGTGACCTCCATCTCCACCACCATTATCACTACCACTATCACCACTATTACCACTATGACTATCACCACCACCACTATCACTACCACCACCACCACTGTCACTACCACCAATACCAACGCCAGCTCCATCAATATCACCACTACCACTATTACCATCATCACTACCACTATCACCAAGCTAACGAAAAAAATAAGCTCGTCATATTTCCATTCAATATCCTACTTTAGAGAGACATTTCGTATTTTTACCAAAGACCTGCCCATTTAACCGTGTTGACCTACAGCGAAAAATATATGACACTTATAGCCCACAATTTATTATTTACAGTTCAATTCCAGTCCCGTTTATGTATTCAGGTTTGGCATTATGGATAAAATTATTGTATATGACTGTACGATAGCGACCTTGACTCAGAGAAACCAACATTACCTAACCTAACCTAACCTAACAGCTATAGTTGCTTCACACTATATTTTTGCTTTACACTATATTTTTGCTTGACACTATATTTTTGCCTTACACTATGTTTTTGCTTCACACTATATTTTTGCTTCACACTATATTTTTGCTTCACACTATATTTTTGCTTCGCCCTATATTGTTGCTTTACACTATATTTTTGCTTCACACTATATTTTTGCTTCACACTATATAGTTTCTTCACACTATAATTACAGGTCAAATACTTACTTCACTAGTTTCATATGATTTAAATTTATATTGAGAATAATACATTACAACTAAAAAATAATGAAATAAAATAGTATTAACTTTGGATTTTACAATGACAATAAACATGGCGCTATCCTGTGAAGACTAATGGCCGTATTCTCAAGATAGCAGGAAGAATTATCCCTTCTTTCTTTACGATTAAAGATGCACTCGGGGCTATGTAATAAAAAGACCCCAACTAGCCAAACATTCCTCTTGTCTCAGTGTTCTTGGTATTCTGCGACATGTGATAGAACTCCTCATTACTGAATAATAATGAGACTAATTGACGTTTTATAATAGGTAACATAAAGAAATTTTTATTCATTATATTTTCTAAAGACAGACGCCTGTGTTTGTCTGGGTGAGGTTGAGGTAACTATCATACTTTATATACTTGTTAACATTATATACGGTCATATTTAAGGCTACACAAACAGTTTTTATAAGAGAACATAATATTCTACTATAGTTGGAAATTCAGAAATATATCCCATCTAATTATAACAGACACTAGTAGACAGTATATCGTAATAGTTGTATTTATAAGTTCATTGTTATAGAGGGGTTGTATGTGTGCCGTGACTTGTCTGGCGTGTAATTGCATTAATGACACACGGTCCTAAGTCCTTACAATGTCCCCGATAAATCCAGTAATTTAAAGTCTCGAATCTGAATTCCGTATGAAGGTTTTACTGTAGGTATACTGTGGGGTGAACTGGGATATATTTCTCATGGGGTGTGAACTCGATATTAAACTCTCGAGGATTTTCTGGCCTTACATCAATTTTAATATGCCCGCTTTTCTCCTCCCTGGATCCTGGGAAAACTTCTACAGTAATGCTCTTTAGTTCTATTTAGAGCAACCACAAGATCAACACTGGATGCATCGCTTGTTCTTTACATTGTGGGGGAGATGGTGATGTTCCCTGAATTCACGACACAATAATCTGCCGTCTAGTTTAACGTACAGTGTCCTCCGGTGTGAGACCTCTCAATAGTCCTGTTGTGTTTCCGTCACCCTGTTGTCTGTCCGTCACCCTGTTGTCTGTCCGTCACCCTGTTGTCTGTCCGTCACCCTGTTGTGTGTCCGTCACCCTGTTGTGTTTCCGTTACCTGTTGCTTGTCCGTCACCCTGTTGTTTTCTGTCTGTCGTCACCCTGTTGTGTTCACCCTGTTGTCTGTCCGTCACCCTGTTGTCTGTCCGTCACCCTGTTGTCTGTCCGTCACCCTGTTGTGTGTCCGTCACCCTGTTGTGTTTCCGTTACTCTGTTGCTTGTCCGTCACCCTGTTGTTTTCCCCTCACCTTACTGTCTGTCTGTAGATCACCCTGCTAAGCGTCACACTATGACCGTCACGCTTTAAACTGCGGGTAAAGGTAATTAAACCATGCAGGCGCGCTCGTTGGCTGGGCCATCATCTAGTGAGTGCACTAATGGACACAGGGAGGTCTTCAAAGGCGGGGGTGGTCTCGCCCACTTTAACCTCAGGGTGAAGTACCGGGCAGAGGACCCACGTTCACAACCCCTAATGTGCTGAACCCCACTGTGAACGTCTGCCTCGGCCCTACCACACCATCACCTGCGACACACTGTGAGGGGCCTACCACACCACCACCACTTACGACACACTGTGTGGGCCCTACTATGCCACCACTTGCAACACACTGTGTGGGGGCAACTACACCACCTGCTACACTGTGTGGGGGCTTACCGCCACCTGTGACACATTGTGCGGAAGTCTAGCACACCACCATCTGTGCCACAATGACACTCGACTCACCTCCTCGTAGGCAACACCCTCTACAGCAGAATGTATAAAGTAGTTCTCAAAGACTCTGAATGTTTGTTCTTTGTTATCTATTTCTTAATTATCGGTTTCTAAATCTCACATTCCGGGGCAAATATTTGTACTCCAGGTACTACACCACTAGATCATTTACAACAGCATTTCTTCTTGTAGAATTATGTGACTGTTTCTCTAATTCGTGTTGTTCTATTCCTTATTGCCTTTCGTGTTGTTGATCCATTTTGCGTTGTTGTTCCATTTGTGTTGTTGTTGAATGTATGATTTAATTCTGTTATATATACAGTATATTATAATGCAAAGATTCATTTTTAAGTATGAATAAACATTTCATTCATTAATTCATACACTGCCACATAGTAATAAAATCAGCCGAATTATTAGTCAACATATGGATTATGGTCTTGGTATTGATTATAGGCCTAACAATAGTAATGATTTTGTCCTCAACTACAGGAAGAGGTCAAGTGTTAACTAAGTTTCGTATGCACTTCTCTTGTTTTGCTACAATCGGTTCATCTTTCCAATTTTTTCCTTGGCGTTGTATATTTGTGTGTGTGTGTGTGTGTGTGTGTGTGTGTGTGTGTGTGTGTGTGTGTGTGTGTGTGTGTGTGCCCTGGAGTATTTAACGTGACCGCATTAACCAATCACTTAGAGAGAGAATAAAAAACAAATCACAAGGTTTTTAATGTTATTCAATTGTTCCATCGATTCAACCCACTTTTCCACTTTCTGCTTATAATTTTTTTCAGTGTTATTCGAACTTAAATTTCCCGACGCTTCTCTTCATTTAAGACTAACCGATCAGTTGTCCACTTATGTTTCACGACTGACTCTAAGAAGGCACTCAATGTGTTCCTCTCCGCCCTTAACTGATGTGTGGTGTTATTGAATTATACTTGTAAAGATTGTATATACCCGGTACTACTTCTACACCCATTGCAATCTCAACCACACACAGCCTCTCCCACCCTCTATGATGAGTGTCGCTCCCCTTACAGACACTGTCGACGGCAGATGAAGCGAGAATCCTGAAGGCGTTGCAGGAGGGCGGCCGTCCAGACTCCTCCTTTAAGTCCAAGCTCAAGAAGGAGTTGGTCAACCGCGACGGACGCAAGTAAGTCGCATCTTAAGTCCGAATTAGTCCCCACAGTGAAATTATTCAGTGTAACAGACCCACGTGAGGACTCAAGAACAACCTCCACAGTTAATTCCCACAATAACAAACCCCACAGTAGGTTCTCTTAATAACAGCCGCCACAATTAACCCCACAATAACACCCCACAGTATTAGAACCCTATAACAGCCCCCGCAATATCAATGCCCGCAATAACAACCCCACAGTAACAACCCCCCCAACCCCCCCACATTACCCTCAGGAATAACAGTCCCCTAAGGTACCCCACAAATACCCCCACAGGAACACGACTCTTAATACCAGCCCCCTACACTAATTACCACCAATAACAGACCCACAATAATAGCCCCCAGAGTTAGTGTTCGCTCTCAGAGACTCATCATTGTTGTGCGTCTTACAGGGACCTGCTGAGCCAGACCAACTGCCTGACGCTGAGCTTTAGGGACGGCAAGACAGAACACGCCTACCGTCACCACCGCGAGACCTTCAGCGGCGCCGCCACCACCGCCGTCCCTCTTGTCCTCTTCCTCGTCGCCTTCGCCAGGTTCATCCTCATGCCCAGGTGAGCGAGTGGGGAAGGGGGAGAGGGGGTTGGCTGAGGGATGAGAAGAAATGGAAGAGGTTGATAAAGAGGTGGCGACAGAGACAGTGGTGGAGGGGATTGACTACTGTATAGAGGAGGTGGGACCGAAGTAGTAGGAAGTGGAAGAGGGGTTGATAAGGAGGAAGAGAGAGGCAGAAAAAATAAGGAACAGGGCTACAAAGAGAGGGAGAGATGTGGAAGGGGATGACAGAGGGAGAGAGATACATTTGAAGGTCAAGGATGGAACACGTAGGGAGAAGAAGAGCGTCAGGGATGTTGAGGGAGGTGAGACAAGGGGACGGCAGACGAGGCTGTCATCTGCGGGTGTAGATGTAGAAAAGTGTGCAATAAAGTGAACAAATATCGAAGTGTCTAGAAATGATGGAAATTTAATAAATATTATGTATGTTTATTTGTAAATATCTAAGACTTTATACAAATTATCACTGTGTGGGGGATAAAACATGAAGCAGTTGTCACAATAACATCTGTTGCTGGACGTTCACTTTAATTATTCGTGCACTGAAGATGTCAGAAAATGTAAGACAACAACTCAAGAATTTCGTTGTACTCTGTACAAAAATGTCGGAAAAGCTTTTCCATTTCCATATTTTCTAGTCTGACAGCCTCTGTCGGGCGGCTCTAATTAATGTGCGAACAATTTCAAGTAGCCTTATTTAGGACAGAACATTACAGTACTTCCTTACTATCTAACCCATATCTTCCCGGCGCAGTTATCTTCATAAAAATGGTGGAATTCATGTAAAAGTTGCTCTGAAGGGGCAGGAGGTTTTTAGTTAACCGTATTACCTGAACAGTACACCCATCTTGATTTCAGTCAATAGTCCATTCTAGATTCATTCCCAGCAGACGTGTCTCTCCAAGTCCTGCCTACTAATAACAAACTAGTTGTCGACCCCGACTTGGTAGCGCTTTAAAGGTGATCAGTGGGGCTTATCACAGGTCTTGGTAATATTAAGGTATAACATTTCCTTGTTAAAAAAAACCGTAAGATTTATTTACATGTACCCAGTTCTTCAGCGTGTTAGCAATATGGCATGTGACCGCTGTTGGACTGATCAGGAGGTACTACAAGTCTTCTTCTTTTCTTTTTTGTGATTCAGAAAAGCCAAAGGTCACTCCTGGCAATTGAAACAACCCAACCTGTGTATGATATCCCGATACTGTTAACCAGCGAGAGTGTATTCATTTATGTATGATTATCGTGGCTAAGGGATCATACGTAAACCATTCTGGGAATCTACTTCAGCATACCGTGCACTATACTTACTCTCTTATACATTATACACACTCTATTATACATTATACATCCTACTATACATTATACACACTACTATACATTATACACTATACACAGCCTACAGTGTTGCCAACTCAGGGTGTCGTCAATTACCAGGTTTAAGACATAATGTGTGTGAGATAATTTACGCTTATGACCAAACCCCGAGTAAGTGGGTGTGGCTCCTCTCTCTATATATACTGTACCACTTTAAGCTGAGGATAAAGATTGAGAGGTGTAGAGATAGGAAGAGATAGATAGATAGATAGATAGATGAATAAAGAGAGAGAGAGAGGGAGAGAGACTATTGGTACTAAAGGAGTTTAATTTCTCTATCCTTACAAGGTTTCATATTATAAACTTAAGAGTGATGAGGAAATCCGCTGAGTTGAGCCGTGAGGGGATGATGATGATGATGATGATGATGATGATGATGAGACAAACACACACACACACAATTCGCCTCTTTCATCATTATAGATTCTTAATTAAGCGTTTTCATTTTCCCTGAGTCGTGTTATTTCAGGTACTTCAGGACTTCCTTAAGTATCTTGTTTCCTTGGTGTGGAATGGAGATTGGAAGGCACTGTGTTAATCCAGCAGTCCTTCTATGCTTGAAGTGTGTCCTTGGTGTTAAAGGGAAATGCCACAGGAGAATTGTTATAGGCACCTCTCCCTGATTAGGTTAACTCTGAATCCTTGCTGTGGTCGACAGTATTTCCAACTTGTGTCAGGAGATTAAATAATTTCCGGAAATAAATTCAGTCGGATTTAGTTGACCGATATCCTTTTCATGAAACCTTGGGGGAATTATGGAACGACGGCCTACCTTTTTCCAGTGGTCAGCTGGAAATGTGGTACTGGCGACCTTGCGAACATATATTCTTTCATCCCCTTGAGGTTATGTGGTTTTATAACACTATAACAGCTGGGAATTAGTTGTCATATGTCGTAGCCATATTATGGAACCTGTACAAACAATTAATTAATGCCATCGGACTCTCCCTTTGCTTCTCCCCCGTAGCTGCTGGTTTAATGGATTAGGTTGTTGAAAGTGGGTGTTGGGTTAGTCCCGTTTTCTATACCATAAGTTGCTCTCAGTAGCCACACGTAAAAGTTGGCTATTATATAGTCTGCCCTGATGTAAACATGACTGCTCAGAGAATAAATTTATGCTGAACTTTTTCACAACTAGTGTCAACATACAGACAGTTATCCACCTCTTGACATGACGGGTTATATTTACACTAATTTCTTCTGTGACTGGTTTCAGTGCTGGTGGGGGCGTGGTGGTGTTCCTAGTGGGCGTGGTCCTGCTCACTACCATGGCCTCGGTGTCTGCGGCTCGCTCCTTCCCTATAGTAAGTGACTGTGTGTATGTCTCTTGATGCTTCACCCAAAGATGTGGGGTTTTTTTTTAACGTTTAATGTGTTTATAATTACAGTGTGTGTGTGCTTGAGAGCCATAACAAGGTGTATGTATCATTACAGCGTGTGTGTGAGGTACTGGTGATGGCCAGTGACAAGGTTCACACGGTGGTAGTGCTGCGTGTCGTCTGGTTCACCACGCTGGTCATCCTCGCCGCTGCCGCCAATACGGTGGACATGGTGAGCTCCTCTCTTCTCTATCTTTTCTAATGACCAGACAAATTCCCGTCGGACAACACTCCACTGGTTAAAATCCCATTAGTTGAGTAATTAATTAAGAGTAAATCCCACCTGACCAAGTTTATCTAAATCTTAATACCTTGCTAGGCTTAATTTTAACCCATAAACCTTCAACCTTCTTTATTTGTCTACTTTACTATAACTTAATCCTCACTTGTTTTAGTGATTTTTTTATCATTTAATCCTTGTATAGATATCCATTAACACACAACTTTACCGACAGTGAGTGCTGGAGCTTCCTCCCAGACTGATTTAAATGCAAACTTTTCTCGTCAGAGGTGGTGGGAAGTTCTCCCCGTTTCCTCTATCACCTCATTAAGACTCTTGTCTGTGGCCGCTTCACCTTCTCGGACTCCTGATTATTATTATCCTTTAAGTTGTTTTTCTTTGTTTTAACTTACATGAATACTGTGTATACTGTTCCTGTTCTAAAATAATATTCACTTACTCTTTAGGTAAATGTAATTCAATACTTGATATGACAATGAAATAATTTATAGCATTAAGTGCATTACTATAAACGCCATAAGGAAAAGGATAAATGCTGAACACAACAATAATAATAGATTGAAATAGTGTATTACTTCTCTTGTGTTCTGTTAAGTCGTCTCTAACATCCCTTCCGCTCACTACAGTACCTGTGCGACAAACCATTCTCGAGCTTCGTTGCTGACAACACTTCCCAGCTCACCACCGCCACACACAACGACTCTATCATGAGCAATACCAGCAGCAGTAGCAGCCACAGCATGTACCAGGCACTGAGGGTGATCCTTGCGCAGGAGAACACCACCACAGCCACAGATGATGAGGCGTTCATATGTCTTCACCCGGCTTATTACTCCTACTTCACTCTGCTCATCCTGTTGGCTGCCTCATTACTGGCTCAGGTTGGCAACACATGGGATGTCAAGAGTGACGGAGGACCGATGAAATTTCATTTTTACTTTGCAATATTAACGGAAGATCCACATAATTGCAATACAAATCAGTCATGTGAATATTTGAGTAAAGTCTTTTTTAATATTTGCATCACTTAACATTGTTTTGATTATGTGTGGTGATGTGCAGGTTAGCTTCATGATCAAGAGTGCAGTGATGGTCGGTGTGGTAGCTGTGCAGTGCTCCATGAACCTCTTCATAATGAGGGTCAGCCTCGACATCGCTGAAGACTGGAACACTTTTGATAGCCAGATGTAAGAGCTTTGTGCAAATGTTTACATGTAGAAGTTTACATGTCAGCTTTCTTCCTAACAAGCAAGAACTCTTATTAGGTTTCCACTTGAGCAGGTGAGGACTCTTTCTAAAAAAAACTCTGATACAGGTGTAAATTCTTTCAAAGCTTCCACTTGTACGGGTGAGATTTTCTATAAGATTTCATCGGTGCAAGTGAGAAATTCTCACGTTTAAAAAAATAGAAATTTATAGTTTCGCTGTTGTAGGTAAGAACTACCTAACTCTCTACTTTCTCCAAACTTTCCTTCTCTATTTGTGTAACCATCCATTTGCACAAGTGAGAACTGTGTAAACATATTGTAACTTCATAAGTGGTGGGAATATAAATACGGTATATGTAAACTTCTCGTTATGACTTTAAAACAAATATTTAAAAGTTTTAGATTTCAGGCAACGGTCAATTGAAATTGTTTACAAAATGTCAAGTCACTATATCAGTAACTTTTATTATATTGTGTGCCCCGTGATCATTGGTAAGTGACACATTAAACATGAAGAAACACAGTTAAATTTAATGATAAAAAAGAAATCCATCAATCACTTGCCCATTACACAACATTGAAACCATTGGAATATCTAATGACAGATATGGAAAGTGGAACCTGGGTAAAAAAAAATAGTGATAAGTTGGTCTCAAAGAAACAGGTTATCAGCCATCACCATCACGACTCATACACTTCACACCACTTACTACTTAATAAGTCTCCCCCATTTTTATGCCCACAGTGGTTTTACAAAGAAAGGCTATTGTTCATTACATAGGTCTGTCCTAAAACTATAAAAACCTTACCTTATTAATGTTTTCGGTGTTTAGTATATGATGGTGTTGTTTTGGGTTTTTAGTATGTGATGGTGTTTTTGGTGCTCAGATGGGGAGGGATTCATAAACCCAAAAGTGATTCTTAACATTTTTACACATTAGGAAAGGGTAGTTAAGGTTTTCAAAGAGCTGTTAAGTGTTGTTTTGTGTGTGTGTGTGTGTGTGTGTGTGTGTGTGTGTGTGTGTGTGTGTGTGTGTGTGTGTTTTTTTTTTTACCCCACATTTTCCCTCCACTTCAAAACCCTGCCCACTTTGAACAAGTAAAATTGTTGGTAATTTTACGGTTAAAATACTCGAAAAGCATCCATTTCTGGCGGAAATGCTTTAGCGTAAATTATTTTTAGTTTTTTCTCTTTCTCGCTTTACTGTATAAGAATCAGTCTATAAGTAGGTGTTAGCAACTTCTAAATATTTATCACTTTAAATTATCAACTGCCAAAGTTAAATGTAAAAACAGTCTCAAAATTTTTCGCCATCGTAATGCTGAACAAAACAAAAGTAAAAAGCGTCAACGTCGGACAATAAATGCATGCTTCAAATGTTTTCAAAGAAAAAACTTACTCGTGGGAAAAGGGCCTGTAAAGTTCAGTCATTGTGGTGGTGCGCGTCTCCTCCGTCAAAGACATCCATAAGAGATGACTGGTGCACGAGATTTTTTAACTGTGATAATTGGTGATGTTCACATGATAAAGCATTTTATGCTGTTACTCACTGTTACGACTTTCACAGTACTATATGTCCTATGAGTATTTGGTACTGAAAAAGTAGGCCTATAACTTATCAACACAAGCTTCTTTCATTATATATGTACAAGTTGAAAACTCTCTCACGACCAGTTTCAGTCACCAGTCAAGATTTTCTTCGCCAGTCAAGATTGTCTTCGCCAGTCTAGATTTTCTTCTCCAGTCTTAATCACCAGTCTAGATTTTCTTCACCAGTCTTAATCACCAGCCAAGGTCTCTTCCACTCGTCTTTGAACCACAAGTAAGGGCCAATTGCAAGAACAGTCGTGGGGTGTACGATGCCATTTACGATGACCTTGCCCTGATCTTGTTTCAGTTATACCACCCTTTTGAAGCTCTGGAGAGATCTCGAAGTTCGATATTTTGAGTACAGCACTAGCTAATAATTCCCACCAGCAAACTTGTTTCGAGACTCCTCCAAAGCTTCGAAAAGTGCAGAATTCCATTTGTTAAAGGCGATATTGCTGAAAAAAGACCAGGGCAAGAAGGTCATCGTAAATGGCTCCGTACACCCCATAACCGTTCTTGCAATTGGCCCTAACTATCACGCCACAGACCGTGGGTGAACCCGCTACCTGAGCCCGACCGCGCCGCCAGGAGCCGCCAGCGATTTTGAAAATATATACAAGTTGATCCAGAAGTTTTTCATGTGTAGACGACCATAGATGGTAACTGGTTGGTGTTGTAAGAGAGCTAACACCAGCTGTCCACAACACCAGCTGTTGCTCACTATCTGGTACTGCAAGAGAATGATAACTGTAGTTATGTCTTCCATCACTATGACAAAAATTAAATTTACAGAAAGAGTAACTTTCTCTTCACATTTGCGTCTGTTAACATCGCTGGAGGCATTGTAGCCAAGATAGACTCGTCACTAACCACCAGGCTATTGGGCCAAGCTGAGAGGTGTTATGGTTGTTTTTCAACTCATATTTTCGGGTAGTTATACATAACTTTCTTTATTTATTTGTACTCATTTAAATGCACACACCTTCCTACATACATTTTGTTAAAAAAAATATATGTGTCATGAGGGCAAACACATAAAGAGAATATACATTTCTTTGCACACGAGTTAGCTGACTCAGTAAGGGAGGGGAGGAGGGCACAAATTGTAGGGGGAAGTATTACTTGAGAGACGGCAGAGGTAGTGTCCCTGCTGCGTTGCTATGGTGGGCAGGGAGTGTATACAAATGGCAATTGTGTTAAACTTTCAATTGACTTTTATTTGTTGGTTTGGCAATACAGTCACAGTATTTTTTTTTTTTTTTTATTCCTCACGTTTACTGATTCTGTATTTATTATTTTAAGAACACTATGGCTACAGGTGGAAAATACAGTACACGTGTACACACAAAAGCTTTCTCCTAAATACTCCCTGCTGAAATGGGGGGTGCATATGTCATTATCTCCCCTAGCCTTACACTCACTGTCTTTTTTTTTTTTCGTAAGCCAAGAGGTTGAATGCGCGTAAGATGGTACACGACTACTGTATTTCTAAGTACACTATTTTGGCACATTTAATCATTGTCATTCTGTAAGAAAATAGTAGTATTTAAAGGGATTAATTTATAATTTTGACTAATTTCGTTATAAGCAAGAACATGTCTTCATAAGCACCGTGTTATAATGGCCTCTTTTGACGGATAAAGTATTTCGCTTAACGGAACAGCCTCAAAAACGTATCTCATCCATTATAAGAGGTATGATATATAATCTTGAGATTTCTACTCAAATTTGGATGTTGGGAAGGGGGGTAAGAGTGAGCATAGAGGGGCACGGGTTAATACTATACACCTTTTACTGTATTTAAATTCCCTTTATAACTTAAGTGAGATATACACAGGGTGACAACAAATGGTCTTATCAATCTATTTTTTTCCTCTCCCATCGACAACATTCACACCCAGGTCATTTTCGCATTCAGTCACTATTAATGCAGTTTCTTCATCCCGTTGGGACATATGATACGCCTCCTTACCGTTGGTATGTCCAAGGCGCATCCTCTTTTACTTTTTACTTTTATCCTCTTCACCACTGATCGGCTCGTTAGCCGCTTGGGCAATCGGTCACGTCTCTGATTACTTTTCCTTTTCTTTTGTCCTCTTCACCAAAAGATCGGCTCGTTAGCCGCTTGGGCGATCGGTCACGTCTCTGTTATGCACTGTTAGCAAGTACTGGGCATGCACCGGCTCCTCAATGTACCTGAACCCGCTCCAGTGTTGGTCAAGTCTTGTCTTGAAAGAGCTCACACTCGGTGCCGTAACAACACTTTCTGGTAGATTGTTCCAAGAGTTCACAACCCTCACTCCGAAAAAGTTTGCCCTCACAGTTTTCTGGACTTGCGGCTTCTTCAATCTTGAGCTTTGACCCCTTGTGGGGTGAGCTATCCACAGTGTGTTTGGTTCTTAATTTCCCTAAATAACTTGGCATCATCTGAAAACATTTGTATGGAGGAGTGTATAGCTTCTGGCATGTCATTTATGAAACAAACAAACAACAATGGACCCAATACACTGCCCTGCTGTACCCCGCTTGTCACACATAACGATTTCTTGCCATTAATCAGCTTCTGGCATGTCATTTATGAAACAAACAAACAACAATGGACCCAATACACTGCCCTGCTGTACCCCGCTTGTCACACATAACGATTTCTTGCCATTAATCACCACACACTGCTTGCGATTATGTAAACCTTCACAACTTGCAAAAATTTTATCTGATCATCGTAAAAGCTAATGTTTTGACTATACCACACCACAATTTCTTTGTACCATGGTGTCAGATATCCCAACAGATAAAAGGAAAGTGCATTTAAGGTAATTGGAGACCCCCAACACTGACAGTATTCCTAGAATTTTGTGAAGTATGGTCTTAAAAGGTAGTATCAAAATGTATACAAAGACTTTATGATACTTATAATAGGTATAACCAATGATCCTTAATGGAAGGTTGAGGATAGTGAGAGAGCTGACTAACTCTGTGGGTTTTCCTTCACCAGGGTTGGCCATGACCGACTGTCTCTCTCCCTAGAGCTGTGTCTCATCACGGTCCTCTTCGTCGCCCTCAACAGACAGGTCAGTTGTTCAGACACGCATGCACACTAAATTATGGTAATCGTTTGATTAAACCTTGAAACATTTATTTATACTATTTTGTAGTATGACGTCTGTAAGTTGTGAACATTATTTTATATTGCATTTTATTGAATTCAAACATTGGTTATTATAATAAAACATTGATTTATAGAACTGTACTGTACAGTATATGGTGTTAATATCTACCTAACTTTTACATCTTAAAGCCTTATGCTTACAAGGCCTGAATTATAAACAGAACTTTGCCTCCAAATTATTTTTACAAACGAATTGATCTTTGATATTGAAATTGAAACCAAAAATAGAATTTCAGTATTGCTAGGGAGTAACTTTGGTGAACAATGACCAGGAAAACAATTTAATAATTACAAAGGGGAAAATTTGGAGGACATAGGAGGAGTGGGGTTAAAGTGAGTGGATGACAAATGAAATTTTAAAGAAATGTGAGAAAACGAAGTGAGGTTCACATTAAAATTAACAACGAAATTCAAAGGGAATGCAGACAGACCAAGAACAATGATCTAGAAAAGAATACAAAGAGATTGAAGATGATGACAGAAGGCATAATTATGGGGAAGTGTACAGAAAGATTAAACAAATGAACAAGAGAAAGGAAATTAAATGGGGTGGGACTATTAAAGGCAAAGACAATAAGATCTTGTTTGAAACAGAAATAAAAGAGAGGGGGCAGAGTACATAGAACTATATAGTGATAAGGGTAAAGTAAAGGTAAGAAACAAAGAGGAAATAAAGATCGAAATGCCAATTCTGGAAACAAGTTGAAGCAGCTGTGAGCAAAGTGTTAAAGCTTGTGGGATTGATCAGCTTCCAGAAGAATTTATAAGACAAATGGGCAAGAATGGGATCAAATATTTGACTAAAATATGTAACTATATACTGTATAGAACTTGAAAGACCTTCTCTGTGATTTCGAAAAATCAGGATTTGCATTTTTACCTAAAATGCCAGGAGCCTTAGAGTGCACCCAGTTCTTTTTTTTTTCTTTTTTTTTTATACGGGAATTAGCCCACCCGGGCACAGGTCAAACGACCTGAGTAGAATAAAATCAAAATAGATATAGAAAGGGAAAAAGAACAATATAAGCTATATAATAATAATAAAATATATTAATAATTAACGGTTTATTAAAATAACATGGCAGCCCGAAGGCTGAAAATATACAATAAACAGAGATGATAAGTTACATATGGTGAAATCGGGGAATGGGTCACTTGATTGACAAGAGCTTTCAACACAAAAAATATAAGAAACATAGAGACAACATACAGATTAACTATAGATCTGGTACTGTGGGAGATGGTCTTGTAGATAATCTTGTAACCTGATGGTGCCCACGACACCTGGGTGCTAATCCGTTACCTCACTACAGCTGCAGATGTTTAGGACAACCACCACGTGATGTGGTTAGGAAGTCATTGTTCCTCACCTGGGTGGAGTAGGGGGTCCTTATTTCCTTCCTGATGTAGTTTGGAGTCTTTCTTGGCTTCTCATCCAGTGCTGGTGGTGGTGAGTGTACGGCGGACCCTGGGTGTGTCGGGTCTGCGTCAGGTCAACATTGACCGCTATGCACGATTGTCACTCAAACAGTTATTTCTTTGTTTCGACTTGAAATTGCTACTTTTGTATATCAGTTGTGGGTTGATCGTCAATCTTTACACTATACTGTTGGTGGGAGGATGTTGATAAATCCAGATGGGGAAGAGGAGATGGGGAAGGGGAAGGGTCCGATAAACCGGGCTGGCAGCTGTCGTGTAACATTCAGTGCCATAATATCCTGACAACTGGGGTTAATTATTATGACCCGTTGTAAACTACTCTGAAATCCTTTTGCGCTACCGCTCACAAGATGAGTGTGGGATGCACAATAAAGTAGCCGCTGTAAGCGGCAAAATAAATCTCCATGGTCAAAAGACCACAGCCACGTGAGCGGGCAGCGCCGACGTCCTCACCCTATGAAGGCTGAAGACACATATATCTGTGTGTATATATATATATATATATATATATATATATATATATATATATATATATATATATATATATATATATATATATATATATATATATATATATATATCTATGTCTGTCTGTCTATCTATCAATCTATCAATCTAGCTATCTATCAATATGTTATTACTGTATATCATTTAATTATTCTTATCCACTAATCTATCGAAACCTACCCATCTTACTTCACTATCTCAGAATAGTGTACAGTATCCCACTACAAGCTATCCATCTCCCTGCTGACATTTGTAAACTTCGCACCATCTTAATAATGAAGCCACACTCCAGATTCTTATTTTGAGTTTATTCTTCCTTACATCTGGGGTTTCTTGAGTGTTTCTTTGTGTTTAATGCTTTGTTTTGCGCTGACAGACAGACTCAAGTTTGTATGAAAGTAAATGAGTAGTAATATATTAATGTTAGTAAATAGTGGAGGCGTGTGTGTTCCCTACAGACTGAGAAAACGTCGCGGCTGCTGTACCTGTGGCGGCGGGAGGTGGAGGAACAGCGGGAGAGGGCGGCAGACATCCGACAGAGGAACGAGGCGCTGGTGTACAACATCTTACCACAGCATGTCGCCACACACTTTATGGGCATCAGGAGGAAGAAGCACGAGGAACTTTACTCTCAGAGCTACGACGAGATCGGCGTGCTATTCGCCTCTATGCCAAACTTTGGAGGTACGGGAAGGTCCCATCAAGAGGACTTCGAGTATTTTGTAAAGTTGTATACGTGTAACATGATGATACGTGTACTCACTGTCCATTAACGTACAATTAAACCCTTACTTTATACATGTTTCATGATAATTCAGCCCATGGGTTGTACTGTAGTTGTCACACAAATTTCTGGGAAAAAAATCACGTTTAACTACATTACACACACACACACACTGCCCATCTCCTACACACACCGTGGATAATAAGATTAGATTTAGAAATGTTAACTTATTCAAACAATTCATGTAGATGGAGTTAATGATGCTGAGATCTTTATATAAAAAATAACTATGCAATAATAAACTTTTATTTAACAGACTTCTATTCAGAGGAATCAGTCAACAACCAGGGGCTGGAGTGTTTACGCTTCCTGAATGAGGTCATCTCCGACTTTGACCAGGTGGGTGGTGGTACTTGTTGCCAGATGAATAGTGATGGTTGTTGAATTTGACATGAATGATATGAGTGGTTGGGTGGGTGATGGCGGAAGTGACCAGAAAATTGACTTAGGGCTCATATAGTTGATGTAGGTCTGAGTTAGGAGTGTTTAAACAGAATCGAGTACACCATTATAATGTTATCCAAACATGAGGACAAGTAAGGTAATAGTAGGATACACTAAACAACGTACAAATGGTAATAATGTAGTTGTTGTTAAAGATAGGCATTACTAGTGACATCAGACATCTGAAAATAGGAGCATGTCCATTAATAACAAACTCTTCCTACAGTTGCTGGAGCTGGCACAGTTCCATGATATCATCAAAATCAAGACGATTGGATCTACGTATATGGCGGCCAGTGGCCTGAACCCCTCCAGACTAGTGAAGGTAAGGAAGGAGCTGGCAGGACCACCAACCAGTCAACACGAGCATTTGACCATCGCCCCAACCACTTAACTTAATGTGACAAAATATTCCCATCATGACCTTGTTGAGTGATGATAAACTGTATTATTTTCACCATATACAGTATATATATATATATATATATATATATATATATATATATATATATATATATATATATATATATATATATATATATATATATATATATATATATATATATATATATATATATATATATATATATATATATATATATATATATATATATATATATATATATATATATATATATATATATGCTATATATATGCTATAACGAATCTAATTGGTTCTAGAACCTTGTTCGTTATAGCATTCGTTTGTTATAGGATTAATCCGTTCCAGGCCCCCAAATACAACCACTTAACACTGAAAAATATAATATAAAATTGTAAAAATTGTAAAAAAGTGCATAAATATGCATCTAAACTCCTGAAATAAAGAATATATCATTAATACTTGTAATAAAAAACAATAAATTAGTATAAAAAATAAAAATAAAATAAAATAAAAAATACTGTTCGTTGTAGGAGTTTCGTTCGTTATTGCATTCTCAATTTTATAGGTAAAACCGTTCGTTATAGGAATATTCGTAGTAGAATCCATTCGTTATAGCATACCCTACTGTATATATATATATATATATATATATATATATATATATATATATATATATATATATATATATATATATATATATATATATATATATATATATATATACCTGCATACAGTATAAATATGAGTTAAACAACAATCTGTATTGCAAATAAAGGTATAATACTGTCGTCACGTTATGTTTAGTTGGAATGCTCCTCCAATTAAGCTTTAAAACATAAATGAGGTTAATTAAATGCAAGGTAGCGACATGTCCTCCTAATATTACTTATTGAGTAATTATTAGATGTTTTAATTGCCTATATGTTGGCCTGGCGAATTGGTTAGGAATTAACATACCTAGGTAGCATTTGCTGACGTCGCATTCGAGCTATATCACAAAAACTGTTTTTTAGAAAAAAACGGCTTTTTTATTGCAATCACTTAATGGGAGCTACTTCATGCATGGTAAACTTTGCTGTTTCATTTAAAACTTCCAATACAAATGTGTGGCAATATGTAAGGAAGTCCTTCATCCAATTCTAAAGAATTCTTCACCTCAGTATTTAAGTCTTGCTTTGAGAATTTTCTGATCATTGAGCAGCTCTGAACATGCAAGTTTTATTTAGAGTGCTGCAGTCAAGTGGTGGTTTGATCCCCAGGCACCCTCAGTTCACCCAGCTGTAAATGGGTACCTAAGATTACAGCTTGGTGAAGTGAATGCAGTTGAGTGCAGAACTGGCCATGCTACCTCCTTGTGTACTGAAGGCTTAGTATATACCGTGTGCTGCATCCATAGTGTCCCTAATGGATAGTCATACCTATGGAACCCACTTTCACTTAGGAGCCTTTTTCTTATATCACAGGAATCAGTCAAGCATCTTTGCAACCTATAATTATTTTCCATTCTACTATATCATGTACAGTAAACCCTTGTTATTCACAGGGGTTAGGTTCCAAGGAATGGTGCAAATAGGCAAAACTGCGAATAGCAACTTATACTACCTTAGTGCACTACTGTATACCTATATCAAACAACCAACCAGCCACGGCATTATATCATCCCCTCTTTTAACTTATCTAATAATTCAACTTTCTTTGTCAGGGTCATCACTGACTTCTGCCTTTTACATTTCACTCCACTAGCATCACTAGCACTGACACTAGGCGGTCTTTTAGGGGCCATTTCACACAGAAACAGTAAAGTTTTGAGTACAACACGAGATGCTGCATCACAGGCAATGGTTGAGCACGAACAGAGGGAGAGGAGATGCTGCAGGCGCGTGGGGTGACTCGTTGTGCCGCAGAAAAAGGCTCGTAAGCTCGCCACCATCTGCTTACCGCGAATCGTTGAAATCGCAAATAGCAAACCCGCAAATGGCAAGGGTCTATTGTATAGATCTATAAAGTCATCAGTATTTAACAATTCTAATTATGTTGCATCTTTTTGTCAGCCAATGCAGACTTTGACAATTTTTACTTTAAGTCTCAGCTTGTCTTATTTGAGCCTATTTTATATTTTACTACTGTATATTTAATCTATTTTCCTGGAGTGCTGCTATATTTTACTCTACTTCATGAGGGCTGTGTTGATTACAGAGATATTATGAGTTCACTTTACAGTTTACACCCTTACGTATAAGGTGACACATCTATTTTAGAGTGTAAGTATAGATTAGGTTATATGTGGTGACTTAGATTCACAGAGCTAGCTTAGTTTTTACACAATGACCTGAGAAACACAAACTTTCCATATTTCTACTCATGCGTTGTTGACGAAGAATGTCAACAAGATCATTGTCACACGAGGTTGATGGTTATCCATGTTTTTTTATCTAGTGAGAGGAAGACAGTTTCACAGGTTATATACTCCTCTTCATTCAGCTTTAAAATGAATCTTCAAGGCTCAGGTCGTCCTATTCTTTTTTTCTTCATTTTTTAAACAGGAGGATGACCCAGTGAAGATCAGATGGGCGCACCTGGCTCTGCTTGTCGACTTCGCTTTTGAATTAGTGAGAGCTCTACAGTCCATCAATGAACAATCCTTCAACCATTTCGTCCTAAGGATGGGTTAGTCCACTATCCCAGATACTTAAACCAGGTTATCTCTTAAAATATTAATATTAAAGGATGTTGACTGAGGGATTTTGTAGGCAGATAGTAATTTTTATCCACACTGTTACAAATGCTACTACACTATCATCAGGTAAGACTTTTATTGCTATTAATTTTCTGCTTTAGGGAACAACTTATTGCCTCTTTAAGTACTGTAATGCCATATTGTGGATGTGGCTCAATAAAGGGTATTTTCTGCATATCATGAAATACATAAAAGTCTGAACTGAGGTAGAGACTATAGACATTATATTAAAAAGAATTTGATGAAGATATAAAAAGTGTAATACCCATAAAACAATGCTGCAACTAGTAAGGGTTGAGAGTAGGAGTAGAAAATGGATTATAATGTAATGTGAGATATTTAGGGGAATTATGGTATTTATGTAACAAACAGAATATGAAATGTGTGTACTTTAGTATGAACTTTTCAGTGTGTAAAGAAGTGTAATAAGAAATGAGTGAAGTGTGACAAAAATAGTATTAATTTTAAGAAACTCAAGTAATATAGACCGTCTGAAAATGCTTAAGATTTCATCGACTGTTAACGTAGACTTCCTACTGATATGATCAAGATTTTCACAATGATTAAAGACTAATAACATAAAGAAACATACTTGAGACCAAGACAACACAATGACTTTACTAAGGTCACAGGTTTGAGCTATTCGTGATAAATGCATAGACCAGACAGTAGCATAACATCTTCTCATTGCGTGTTGAGCTGGTGGTCTCGTTTCCAATTGGATCAACCTTCAAAAGACAACAGGACAAGCATTTGGCCAATCAAGATTTTATGTACTAACTCTTGAGTCTTTGTTATGGTGCCACTAGCCCACCTAATTCAATATTAATTCATCTTCTATAACTGGATGAGGATTTGTATATACAGTACAGGTTGGATACCTAACTTAAGAACTACCTAAAAAATCTAAGATATCTTGAACTATAATTCTTCACCATAATAACAAAAATTAAAGTTGTATGTTGATTATTTAGCTGTTAGAAGTGAATCACTTCTTATTCTTTGATAGTACTGTAGTTGTGTTTATGTTTTGAGGAAGGTGAGCTGTTTTTCATTCCCACTCATGTACAGAAACTGAATTAGAAATCTCCTCTCCATTAATTATGACTGTGCCAGTGTGTGCTGTATACCTGTATGTGTGTGTGTGTGTGCATCTGTGTGTGTGTTTGTGTGCTGCAAGCCAGAAAATACAAACACAAATTCTCTAATAAATTCATTAAACATATCCCCAAAATCATGCCTTGTCCTTGGCCGTAATGAAAAGCATATGCCTGATGTCTTTAAAATAAGCTTTAAATATTAATATAATGCAAGCCTCTCCTTTTCATTTTCTTATTGTCGATAATGTTGTGCAGGCATCAACCATGGGCCCATCACGGCAGGAGTGATCGGGGCCCGTAAGCCGCACTACGACATCTGGGGCAACACTGTCAATGTGGCTTCCAGGATGGAGTCCACAGGCAAGGCAGGCTGCATCCAGGTCAGCACCTATTACAGTCTTTATTTTGTCCAGTGTCACATTATGTTTGTTGCTTACATATACATTTTTGTCATCTTTTTGTTTCTACTCTTTGATGATAATTTTTTTAACAGTCATCAGTCAGTCATATCATTAGTAACCAAGGTCATACTTTAGTGTATATTCGTGGATGGAGATGTATGGTAATTAGGTATTATTCCCATTAGTATGATAGTCAGAAACTTGACAATCTCCAGTGTTGTAGAGTACAAGTCTTTTTACAACCTGTGGATCATCAGTGAGTAACATACGAAATTCTGCCAATTAGAGCATCCTTTAGTACTTGTACAGCCCGCTGCCACCAGGGGACTGGTTTGTTTAGCTCCAGTTTACATTGCCCTCACACATTATTGTCATTACTGCAATACAGATACTCACCCATCAAACCCAGGTTGGAGAAATGGCCCGTATTCATGTACAGTATATAACATAATGGCTGTTTTGAAAACCTGCAACACGTGAGGTTTGCCAGGAATATCTCTGCTGGATGGTTCACCTGCACCAAATATACAGTACTACATTCAATGTTGAATCTTTGTCAACATCTCAAACCACTAGTTGGTATAAATAAGAAAGCCTATGTGTCACTCCTCATGTTTTCCTTTCAGAATTACTGCTGTATATAACTCCTTTGGGCAGCCCTTTATTGATCTACCGGTGAATCATCTGGGTAGTTCTACTTAAAATGAGTGTTTGGGCTAATTCTCAGAATTTTCATAAATTTGATAGTGTAGTGAGTCTTATTCAGATTCATTTGGAACAATAATGGGTCACTTTGATCAATGTATGGTCATTTAGATTACTATAAGAACACGTGATTACACAAACCATAAAGTTTGTGTAACCTGCCGCTAGACAGGTCAGTCCCCTGCCATTGGCGGGTTATGCTTAGGGTGGTAAACTCTTGCCTCTTCCCCGTGCTATAAAATAGATCTTCATGCTTCAGTTCTTCAACTTTTCCTTTTTAATTAATGTTTTTATAAATCTTTGAAATACAGTTGATGAGTAGTTAGAAGTCAGATGGTGGTTTTCATAACTTCTGATCTAAAGTACTATAGTATAGAAAATCACTGAAATCATATTTGTATGCTTATTAATTTTTTATCCTCAGGTGACAGAGGAGACCACCAAAATACTCCAGCACTTTGGCTATGTGTTTGAGCAGCGAGGTCTTATAGCTGTGAAGGGCAAAGGTGAACTGATGACATACTATCTGGTGGGGAAAGCTGCCAGCCCCCAGCAGGTGAATGGAGAGTCTCTAGATTATTCTAAATCAGAAGATCAAGTGAATACTTGAGGCTGTACAGCAGACTAATACAGTAGCTTTAAAATACAATACAGAATATAATTTTTTTTTTTAATTGAACAAATTAGATGAGGACATAACCCTCTCCTAATGATACATTAGTCATTCTAAGACACATCCTGCTGTTGAAGATACAGTCCTACAGATACATTTCTTACCCGCAGACACAATTAATACCTAAAGAACAGTCCTTGAGACAGTCCTACTCACCAGATATTACCCCAGGGATGGATACAGAACTTAGTAAAAAGGATTCTATTTTTATGATGTGAATGCATTTTGAGGGTTTATCCTGCTACAGGAGCCAAGGCCACTTCACCTTGGACTATTAAAAAAAAGGAAACATTGTGTCATTCTAATTTTTTTATATACTCTTCAAAATTTTAAATTGGTATCCAGGAGAATCTACAAAACTAAACGTTAAATTGCATGGCCTAAAATCAAACAAGAGTACGGAAAGAATACAATAGTGGGTTCAGTTAAATACTTCAACCCAACGTACAGTATCTTAGTTGTACCAGTGAAACACTCACAGCATTCAGAAGCCCCGGCTAAACATACAACCCTCACTCAGACACAGCTCTTACCTGTAGACATAACTTTCACCTGTAGATTATATAAATTTATTTGAAGAAATGTTTTCTAGGTACTCAATCCCCCTACTTCCTCCCTCTTTCTATCTACACATATTGATTGAACTCTGATTTCTTGGAATTAACTTTTATTCAGAATGATTGTGATAAATCAAAATTACCATATTACCTATAATAAGGGCATGGGGAAGAAGTACCACACATAGATTGCAATGGAAAGTGTACTGTGTCTTTTGTACATTGTTATCCTTTTTTATATTAATATAAAGTGTAGAATTTCACTTTAATGCAAATCTGTATTGAAATAAGTAATTTCAGTCATATTTTATATATGTAATAAATCTCGCATTTCATTCTGATTTTTTTGTTTTGTTTTTTCATAAAGAAAGTATTACTTTCTTTAGGAAATAAATTTTATATATTGATTTACTCAGTTAAGTGACATGATGCAACAGAATGGAAATTAACCAGAATCACTTATATCCAATAGGCACTAAATAACTATTTCCTGAGTTAATAAGTATGAAATATTGATCTTAAATTTTCATAAAAATTGGCTCCAGTTCTTTTTTCTGGCTGTCGTTTTAAGCAGTCAGGTCAACTTACTAGTATTCCAGGAGTTTTTGGACTGGGCCTCTACCATCAGCCAGGGTTAATCTTTTAGCCTAATTCATTTGGATATGCGGTAACAGCACTGGTATTGGTATGGTAGTGTAGTGAAGTTATTGTAACATGGCGGACAAAAGCACCAAATTTGGCATGGAGTTTCTTTACATTCTACCTAATAATTTTAGCCTAGGAGACCTCTTAGATTTCTCCAGAATTAATATGAGACACAAAAATCCAAGATGCCGCCCCCACCCCCCCAAATTTTAGTTGTTGTTTGTTTGTTTGTTTTTATAAAATTGATATTTACGAGTAATAATTGATATTTTTTTTCTTTGTGCCCGCTTTTTCATGGGCGATGATTAAAATAGTTTTAATATCAGAAAGAAAAAGACCTTTAAACATGTGGCATCTTCAAAATCCACGATGACCGCTATTTTTGGGTATACCTGAACTAATACTTTTATGAATTATTTTCAAATTATCTTATAGATTATACAGTATACGTATTTCTGAACGGGCAAACTAATTATTTAAAAATTTGAGCAACACAGTGAATAAAGCACTATACAGTACTGTATTGTATTGCCCAGAGTTGAGGTAAAATCCAAGACAACCAGACAACTCGCTAACCACTCTGGCTAACCGTACCCTGGAACATAATCTGCAAAAACATTGAAAGCACAATACTAAATACAGTATACTATATACAGTACAGCTCCTCCCCGACTTATTACCAATCGACTTACGACCACCCGCACTTACGACCTGCCTCAGTCGTACCAAAATTTTTTCAAATTACGCATTTTCAAGTCCCAACTTCAGTACATTACACAGACAAAATTTCGTTTGTAATTCACTTTAAAATGGCTGGCAAGGTTAAAAGTGTGAATTTTGTGGTGCTGACAAGAAAAAGAGACACCCATTTTAGATTTTCTATGTATTATTTAAACATTTTCGACTTGCGACCATTTTGACTTACAACCTGGATTTGGGTCCCTAACCCCGTCGTAAGTCGGGGAGGAGCTGTATATATGCAGTACAGTACAGTGTATATATACTGTGTATGTATATATATATATATATATATATATATATATATATATATATATATATATATATATACAGGTTGACAACCCTTTATCCGAAATTCCGAAAACCGAAAGTTTTTTTGTGAAGCAATTTTTTTTTTTTTACAGGGATTAGCCCACCCAGGCATAGATCACTGACCCACATCGGGGCCTGGGGGCAAAATCACGTGACCGGTTCATTACTCAGCAATCTTCTGCGACGTTGCCAGCATGTGCCACGTGAAACCACGGATGGCTATCGTTAGCCATTAAACTACTATAAATCGCCAAACTTTGAGTATGGGGACTTTGAGACACCCTGTGTATCTGAACTTCACCACACAAATGCTTCAAGTGCAACCACTATGGGTAAATAAAATTCTTGAAGAAAGACAGAACATAAGCCCTCCCCATTCAAATTAGCTGATATTAGGATGGCTCATGAAGAAGGTAGCAGCTTATTGACTGTAACATGTTTTCCATAAATTAGCTAGTTCCTGAATAAATATACAGTATATTTTTTTTTTTTTACCAATACCTGTACTGTCACCATTTTGTACACCACAATGACAATTTTTAGATCTCATTGCAATACTTCACACAACTTAAAATGCTTCTCAGTGGAAATTATTTTTTAGTGGTGCACATGCTCAATATACGTACTGACAACTGGCATATGCTACTAACAAATGCTAAAACTCGTATAGAATTAGGGGAAAATCTTAAACAAGGAAATCAGATTATTCCTTCTACCTATCCTGTCATTTACTGTTGATCAGAGGAAAAATGCAAGTGGGTGTTGAGAGGCCACCACAAGGCAAGTACCACAATCTAAAGGTAATTATCATTTTACAAGTGACAAAATAATACATAGCAAAGATCAAATTTTATTAAGAGAGAAGGTGAATGACAGTAGGTTAGGCTGAATAGGGTACACTTACTCGTGCTAACCTATTGGAATGTAAAGTGATGTTAGGACTGAACAAACAACAGTTAGTAAATGGATCTTCTTTTCTTACACCCGGTTGTAGTTTTTTCACCAATTCACATAACTGTATACCCTATAGTCAAAACATGTTTAGATTATGCAGTTCTTTTCCAGTAGTTTCATTTACATATACAGTATATGGAAAATGAAGGTTTGTCTCAGAGGTATTACACATTAAAGAATAGGAAAATATATTCCAGTACAGTAGTTAAATTGTACAGTACTTTGTGATATTACTGATTAGAAAAAACAGCTTTTCTTGTACTGGAATTTTTCAGCTGTGATTTAAAAGTATATTTACATCAAGAAAAGAAATGTTAAAGTTTATATTCTAAGTTTAAGGAAACAATGATAATTATCCCCATTTACATTCCACTTATTACTTCAATTTGGCTTATTTATAAGATACGACAGAAAAGACAAATAATTCACACTGTATTAAGTTACATGTTTGTAGACATCATCGTAAATCATTGCTCATCATTTTATGTATATAAGTAGATGGTGTAAATAAGTGAACTAGAGAGAAGAAACCTAGCAGTTACTTTGGATGTGATGCATTACTTTACAGAGGGCAAGTGACTTGGCAATGAGGAAATGCTTGTGCAAATCACCAGCTGTGTTAGGAGTGTACTTGTAGCCTTATTTAATATAAGGGTAATGCATACAAGATATACAGAACCACAAATGAAATGCAGTATAATAAAATACTGTATTGTACATTGATCTATTGTATTCAGCATAGAACACAATAGGATTTTTCCCATATCTGTCTGAGAATGCATTGTATATACAGTACCTGATATACAGTATGCAGTAGCATTCATGAACAAAGAATATTATAAATAACTTTCTCACATTAAGGATAAATTGTCTATGGAATCAATTTAATGGTTTTAATTCCAAGTTTGATCAGCTGTAGCACAAAATCATTGTAGAGTTCTCAACACAGATATTGAATCACATTGGTCAAACCGTTTCCTCTGTGGGTGTGTCTGAGGTACATAAGCTAATTAGATAAAAAGTTTCAAATCACAAAATAGTTTGCTACAATGGAGGCCATGGTCAAGGCATATGATGAATGCTGTGTGGGGCCCTAAAAATGTTGTGTGGTGAAGAGAAAAATTAGTTTAATGTAGATCACTGTGATGCTGTATGGAAGAATTGACCAAGGCAGGATTGAATGTGAAACACTCCAAATAAAAATGACAAAAATTGTTTAACATAGTCCACAATATATATGTAATGAACATGTACTGTACAGGTATACAGGTATATATATTTCTTATGGAGGAATGAAGGAAAGGTGATAAACTATAGCCATAATGAAACTCCAAAAAGTGAACATTTATGAGTCATACCATAGTATCAGTCATGTTTACACACAAACACACACACTAGGTGTGTCTTAAGTCGAGCACCATAGAATTCATAGCAAATCAATGAAGATGTCAGAGAAATTAACATGAGAAAAAAGAATGATTCTAATACTACTGTATTCATGTATGGAAAGCCAAAAAGCTAAACAATAATCAGTTGCAAAGGCTTTAATCTACAACATTCACATGCCTGGGTGTTGTCGATTACATTCTTTTGTGAAGCATTTAGCTCTCCGTACATTAATATGAAAGTAACTCTTTCCTCTAGTGTTAATTCATTCATTTGTTGTGATTCCCTCACCTGAAAAATAAAAGAGAGGGAAATTAATTTTCCCATTGTGGTATTATATAGGTAAACCTCGATAAACAATGGGGTTAGGTTCCTCAAACCCTATAGCTAAGTTAAATACCATAGATAGGGAGCATTATAACATGGAGTTCAATAGGTTACGGTACATTCCCTGCCAGTCGCCAAACACACACATGTATCACCAACAAAAAAATTCCTACGCTTATAAAATCATAGAAAACGATTAATAACACTCACCACATCATGAAAAACAAGCCACATGTCCCCTTTGAGGCTAAGGGGACTCTTGTAGGTGGAGTGGAAACATCACATTGACTGCCACACAGCCCCTGGGGAGTCTCATGCTACTTCACAATGTCAAGCTTCACCCCAGATACACGGTTGTCTTGGATGCCTTGGCCTTCCCAGACATTATCAAAGATCACTGCTCATATCAGCCACAAAAATAGAGCAGAAGCACTAGACACAAAAACAGAGCAAACGATGATAACATAAAAACAATGATAGAGGCCGACACTGCTCACATCATTTTCACAACAGAGGTGAAGCACCTCAGTCACAAAAAATATCACTTTACAGTCATCATAGCACAGTTCAATCTAAATGTTAGTGTTGTCCACCTCACTATAAGAAAAACAAAACACCGATGATAAATACAATGTACGACACTGACTGATAGGCATGGAGCAATGCGATGGTGGTTTTACGATCGACAAAAACCAAGTGCAGGGTTGTAGTGCACAGGTTGGCCTTGTGGCATCGTCCGAGTAGGCCTAACAAGTGAAGGGAGACATGCATGGTGCGTAGAGTTAAATATTGTTTCCTTATAAAATGTCACTGATTTGACATAGACATATATAATTGCATTGCTGGAATCGTTGCAAGACAGCAATAAATTTCATATTATACAACCCAGTGTTAGCACTAGAGATCAATTTTTTTCTTCTAAACAATGGATATTGTTAAAGCGAATATTTTTATCGTATATAGCGAGATGATCTTAATTCATGACCATCGTTAAAGCGGAATATATCTGAACTAATCATAATTTATCAAGGTTTACCTGTATATATATCAATAATCCATATACACGTTGACTTCAATACAGTACTGTATACAAACAATAGCTCACTAGTCAGGAATCGAACCCTGGATACAGAGAGAGAGAGAGATATTTGAAATGTGGAATTAGCTAAAATAAGTTTTTATTATAAGGACAAACATTGTATAAAGCACATATTGTACCTTCAGAATTTGTATTAAGGTATACAAATATTGGAAGAGTAATCAGATAAATTTTGATATACAAAGTGACCCGAGAAGTCTCACAAATAAAACTCTTAAGAATAAACTGCTCAAGCTGTGTTTTTGTTTTCATTATTAAATTTTGTTAATTATTGTCGTCAGTAAAAGCAAATATTTTTTTAGAAAATCATGGTTATCTTCGTATTCTGTACTACCAATAGTATATTGGCCATTTGTGATGCTGAGAGAATTTAGAAAATAGGCATAATTTTAGGAGTCGAAACAAAAATTATTTTAATTTCATCCACTTGCTTCACAATATAATATGTAAGAGCAATAAAAAAAATATTAAATTTATTTGACCCATCTGTGAAATGTGTTATGTTAATGACTTTAGATGCAAAGAAATCGAAAGGAAAATTTATAAAATGAAACGTTGACATTTTGAAATACTGTAATAAAAACTTACACTTTCCACACAGGAGTTTTAAAGTCACACTGCTTAACTGTACATTGCACATAAAATCTTCACAAAGTATTTAATTCTTCCATTGGTAATTGCCGAACCATATACATACAGTACTGTATACTGTACAGGTATGTACATATGTATAGAAAAACATTCCTATTTGGTATAGGACAAAATACACAAGTACTTCCTATTGTACTGCAGGGTAAAACACAGAAGTGTTCCTATGTATACATATGTTAGCTCCTTAAAATAATTCTTTCTTCTCAATAAAGTAGTTTAAAGTTTAAGTTAACCTTCATGTTTTAAGGTCTAAATAAACACCCCTAAACACATTAGCCAGTGGAAACTATTCCATGTTGACCTTAGTAAAATGACCCATAAGTCCAAATGTGGCTCATGGCTGCAGCTTCTTAGCAAAACAAATGTTTCTGTAGTGCAGATGTGACCCGACCAATGATATTCTAAAGTTCAAGAATTAGTCAAAATGTTCTTTGTGTTTTACTGTGTTGTATATTGATGATGCTTTTCAGGTTGTGATAATAATTGTGGCATCATTAACCAAGCCATATGATGCTCGTTACCAAAGTTGCTTATTGTCAGTGTTGGAAATTTTATAAACATTTTAGAATATAATATAAAATGTAAGTTGTCATTATAATATACTGTAGATCAGAAAGAGATCAATGTTGGTAATTAATGATCCACACTCAATGTATTTTCGAATGACATATTTTGTGACTTCTATGAAAGTGAGGGTGACATATCACTGAAAATAGGATATATTTTGAAGCTATTTTTGTATATAGCATCTCCTCAATTTATATAGTTACTTACTGTAGCATTTTGAAGATGCATATTTCAGGTATAGTGTTTTCTAATGTGTGTAAATGATAGTATTGCTATAGAATTAATCTATATTTTCAGTGATTTCTTTATTTTGTACAACCACTATACATCCATCCTTGTAATTTATATAGAATAGTTAGCATCTTTTTTTTTTCTTATAAAGTTTTGGAATAATTAATTGAATGTTGACTGACTGCCACTGTGTGCTGGCCATTAGTTAGTCAATAAACGTACACCATGTGTCTATATGTATCTGTAAAGTGTCATTTGTGTGCCACCAAATGGTATTTGGTGTGTGGATTGCCAGTTACTTGCTAAAAATCCCAGAAACATCCGAAAGTATTAGTGTATTTGTCAAGATTGTTTTGTGAAGAATTAAGTACTGTACTCACTACTCTTTCACATATGTTAGTTATTCTTGAACTAATACTTGGAAACTTAACCATCTACTATTCAAAGACTTGGCCATGATTTAGTAACAGTGACATGACTCCAGTTGAAATTTTCAATCAGAATTGTCAAGTCATTTCTGTTAGATGGTTCACACAAAATTATGACAGTATAGTATTAGACAAGTGTACTGCAGCTAATCAAACAAGACCACAGTGAGGCATCAGAACACAGTGCCATAAACAGAAACATTCTTGATGCTTCAATGTATTCATCAAGGAAATGCCAGTGGTGGTAACAACTTCTTGCACTGTTCAATACAAGTGCACCCTTGCTGCCTCTTAAGAAAATACAGGAATGAAAATTAGTGTGCATGGAATGAAAACCATGTTTATTGTGTTCAATGAATTAAGAAATGACATGTACTGTACTCTACTTTATTTGATACGGTTATAACCACAATTCTATCCTCACACCATCATGTCAAATGAAAATGAAACATTCTGAGCACTAATGAATCTTGCACTTTGTGAGTGAAACTTCTAGGTGAACACTTAACCTACAGTAGACAATGGTAAGGCTAAAGATCGTTCGAAGATTATAGGATAAGGAGCGACTAGTCAGGACTTAGTGCAAGTTTATCTGTTACAGATTGAGGAATGATATTTGTGTGCTGTTGACAGGAAGGCAGTGTATACTGTGATGAACTGTGTTTATATCTTTTCATGTCACCTGGTTGGTGTTCTATGATAATAGATAGATATTAGTATCTCTGTTATTCAGGATAAGGATTTGCCAAAATTTTCATTATGAAGACAAGATTGCTCAACTTCCATTGTAAATCAGACAAAAAAAATATTAAGGATTTTACACCAGATAAGTATATGCGGCACAAAAATGGTGAACATTTTGGGTAATTTTTGTCTTGAATTATCGAGATATTTTCTACAAAGTTAATACTCGGTGTAACTGATCAGGTTGGTTAACATGAGAAATTGACAAAACAATTCTTTAAGACCTGACCTGTTTGAGTGCTAATATACTTGTTGGCTCACATGTACTGTAGATGTTGTACAGATTTAAGTGTTTTGGAAGTTGTGCTTCATTCATAATTAAAGCTAAATGGATTTTAAGTTAGCAATGCACAAAATGAACGTCCTGCAAACTAATCGTGAACCAGATACTCAAACCCTAAGTGAAGGTGGAAGTGTGTGACGCCTCCCATTCATAAGCTGTCTTTCACCACATCTTCCATTCACAGTTCTTCATCCTGTTTTCTCTTGGTTCTTGTTCATCTGGTTAAAATTTTCGTAGTGTACCATTTTCCTTCATCTGATAATCTGTGAATCATGAAGAGCCTTTAGAATTGATCCGTTAGTAATCCATTACCTTTCATATGTATTTTATTTCTATGTTGTTTGTTGTGATTCCCTTATTCACAAAGATTCATATTGAAAGTATATAATAATGTACAGATCTAAATTAGCATTCATAGGTTTACTTGGGTGTTCCTGTGCGTCACCAAAGATAGGACCTTGCCTAGTCATTGATCTAAAGATCTTTTACAAGTTTAGATTCATGTATGTGTAACAGTGTTTTATAAATTGATTGACAGTCAAGGAAGACAAAGCATTATTTTCATATTCCTCCAGTTCTCCCTCTAATACTGCACAATGACTTTCAGGTCATTTTATAACACTGTTGAAATCTACCCCTAAACTTGTTGAAATTTGGAGCTTTGACTGTTTACCTCTTCCTAACTGAGAACTGTAGGTATCATTTATGACTGTCTTCATCGGCAATTATTAAATACATTCAAATAATATGGTTGTTTATCTGTAGCATAAATAAATGTCCCATATTATCAGTGGGTATGATATCCGAGTATTATTCAGGTGCAGTAATTTTTGAAGAATCACTTGCATTTTAGTTCTGCAGTCAGTGTTTATATAATCGTTTTCATTTTTGTTCCAACATTCTCCTCTCTCCATATTTTGCTTGGTATAATGACTAGCTTTTTTTTTTTTTTTTGCACCCTAAACATCTTTTAAAGTGTTCAATTAAGACTTATCACTGAATTATGGACCAGAATCATGAAACAGGAATGAGAAACAAGACAGTTTCTGTATTGTAAATAGTTATGAAAGCTGAGTTTACTCTTACATATTATTAAAAAACTTGTCAACTTCACTTTTCTAATCTATGTTATTCTTTGAACCACTCTTACTTAATAAAGTATTGCGAAACTCTTCCAACTGGGAAATTTAGTTTATTATACGTATTAAAAAAATGGGGGACTAAATCCTGAAATTACATTTCTTTACTAGTTCAGAGTGAGTGATGTTGATGTTACTCAAACTAGCCTTTTGGTTATAAAACCTATAAATCGCTTTGAAATGATGGCCAAGTTGCTGGGAATACCTTTCCCTCTCACTGTAGCTAGGGTTCCTTCTATTAAAGAGATGGGATACATTGAAAACAGGTGTTGCTATCTATGGCAGAAGGGTATTTGAGATATAACGCATCATGGTACAGTTTACAATGTAACATACTGTACCTTGCTCTTTCTGTCCCAACCATCAAAGGGGAATTCAAATCCAACCACTCAGTTCTAGCCATCTCCTATCAGAAATTAGGGAGAACAACGAGCACCTAACTCCACCATAGATCATGAAATCTTATTTCTAATGGATGCAATCAGATGATTGATTAATTTGTATATAGTCGTACAAATGGCATCATAATAGCTTAAGTCGTTGAAGTTATTACAGCCTACAGTATATCATGGTTAATAATTTTGAAAATTATAACAACCAATCTTCACCTTCATACAGAAATCCAATGAAGGACACACTTAACATGAAAGTTAACCCCAAAGGCTACAAACTAAGTACATGTACGCTCCTTGATCTTTCTTTCACTAAATCACCTAAAAACTGCTCAACCAAATCAACCTCCTCAGCTTCAGCTCAATCAAATTCCCTCGTAGGAGGGAGACCTGAAACACTGGCTCCCACCTTGGGTGGAAAATAGGACTTCAGGATCAAGTCTAAATTTCTGACATAGTGTTGGCCTAACGTCACTCTGTATACCCAAGTCAGCAAACAAACAGGCAGGCAGGAGGTACCATACTCACACTACCTAATCCATCAACAGCTGTAAGGAAACTAACTTTCCAGACTTAAACTTTATTAGTGTAAAACCAACAAAAAAAAAAAGCCAACAATACCAGAGTGATGAGTCAAAGTTTGTGGTGGTGCAGATGTTTGTGTGGACAATATACACAGTATGAACCTTTAACTATTGTACAATATACAAATTATTTTTCAATTGCCTGGTTATTTGCCAACGTGAAAGACATTCACAGAAGGGAAGTAGAGTACAGTATTAAAAGTGAAAGGCTAATGTTTACAATGATACATATTTGTTATCAGGCTACACTTGAGGCGTCGCCTTTAGAAGGGGTGCGTAACTAGCAAAATTAGGTACATTTTGAATTATCAAGAGTTACAGTTGCCACACCCAGAAACGTACCTTGCCCACTATCAGTTTTTACATACACAGTCTTACACCACTTAATTTTGTTTCGTGTGTGTTTTTTGTGATATAGTAATTTGTATAAAAATAATTGGGAAATTATATAAATATCAATGATAGTTAAGAACCATATTGGTATGACATATTTTAGTTATAATACATGCTAAAAAGGAATATGCATAATACTCTGATTACTTTACAGTAAGAATAATAATGGTACAGTATTGCTATTAATGATAATATTATGGTAATCAAAGTGCTAGGCAACATACCTTTACATCATGGCATGCCTAGCTTGCTGACCTGTATGTTCCAGGGTTTATCACAGTCATTCAACTTTGCTCAGTATTAATAGTACTGTACTGTAATAGTAACACTTGTATTAATACTACAGTAATAATTAGACCCACACAAAGTACAAATCCACCTAATGTCCAAATTGGTTTATCCATAATCAGATTGTGTGCATCATTTCTTGCATACCTTTTTACAACCTTTTTTTTTATGATTGTCATTAAAGAGAAAATGAAATACAAATTTTCATACATATTTTATTTGACCAGAAGAACCTTGTACTGAGAAGTTACAAAAGAAAAAGGTACAGAGTATGAAGTATGGAGATGGACTGGGATCATGATATATGACCTTACCATGGGTCAAGCTGCATATTCCAAGATTCTACATCTAGACTAAAAGCACAGGCTCAGCCAGAACTTTAAAATTCTACTTCAGGGAACATAAATGGGAATGTTCACTTTTACTGTTGCACCAAAGTCAGAGTGTAAAGCAAATCTTGGGTACAACTGCTTGTGCCCAGCAATAAACATGACCTTCAAAGTGATGCACTCATTAAGTGTGTGGCCTTCATTCAATTCTCAAATACACTAGCCAGAGGATATAGCCCACACATCTAATAATTTTTTTGATACAGTACATGTGTTCTAAATGCATCATCCAACAGCAATGTGCTGGAGTATCCTTTCAAACTGTCCTAAATACATGCTCAGATAATTAATGGTGACAATACTGGACTTCTGACTCAAATTCATTATACTGTATTGCTTTGGAGAATTAAGTAAAACAGTCAACTTCCAGCATTATTCGACACAAAAAAGGTGTGTATAGTCTGCTGCTACCTGTAATCTATAAGCTCTGGCATACACAGGCTGTGGCATACTAAAGCTCTGGTGTACATATTACATTACCAAATATTTTCATGTAAGCAGTCCACAAACAATTTTGCAGATTTACATGTAGGTTGCATTAAAAGCTGTAAGCCAAATTTTGCAAATTTAATTGCATGACTTTAAAACAAGTCAAATTCAGCCAAGTAAACCCACTTCAGTATACTTTGTCATTTAGTATGCATGATAATTTTGTATATAGGCCTAAGTAATATACTTTCAGGGCTATATGTGTAAAGTATAAAGCATCACTGAGGTCAGAGGCAGATGTAGTTATTATAAAACTAACTAAAATAAAAAAAGGTACAACATAATAAACCAGTATTACAGATAGTCTGCCAACAGTCCATGTAACATCCCTAGTTAGGTCTAAAGGGATGTCCACAGTACTTGGGTGGGTACAAGGGACGGCAGTGGGAATCTTCCTCGACCTGGGGCCACTCCACCTCCGGGAAAGTATTTATTCCTGAGCAATTGAAGGCAATTACAGGTATTACTTTTCATAGGTTACCACATAGTCCACTGCCCCAAGGGCAAAAAAAAACCAAAAAATATGAATAATAACAGTAATCATTATAATAATTTAAGATTTTCCTTTTTGTATCTTGTGATGAAGTGATCTCATAAATGCTTAAAAATCATTACATCACTGAGGCCGTATATCAAGGAATCGGTAAAACAAGAAAATGTGAAAGAGGGGCACCCTTAGGTACACACCAAAATTCCTTACACTGGCCTTCCCCAACCCAACTGGCAGCAGCGCATTGCAGGTGTTTATGCCTCCACAGAGAGTAGTTCCACATCAAATGTTAGTATGGCATTTGGAGGGATCACACCAGGGAAACCTTTTTCACCATAGGCATAGTCAGGGCTGCAGATCAACTTTGCCGTCTGACCAACAGACATCTAGAAGGAGAAAAGAAAAGAGGAAAATATGTAAATCAATACCAGGAATACAGATCACTTAAAGTCAGCAACATCTCTCTGACTGCAATTTACTCCACTGCAACTCTTGCATAACCACTTTCCACACTCATTACCGAGTTGTTAACACCTTTCTTGCAGACAGCACAAGGCTATTTACCACCACAGGCCCTTCACCCACACCACAAATCAATACTTTTGTTTTTGCCACATTCACTCTCAGGCCATTTGACTATATTCCATCCTTCGATTTTTCACTACCTCTTCAATATATCTGCTATAAGTAAATCCACGCGAACTTGCACAGGTCCTGTTGTTCCAGAGAACATACTCCAGTTCTCAGTTTCCTGCTGATTTAGGACATTACACAATCAAGTGGTGTGGGATTTAAGGTCTCTAGCTTCTTTTCTCTTAAAAAAATTTAGACCTATTCTAATCCTCAATTTAGAGCTTTAACCTGAATTTGAAAAGGTTTTCTATAAAGTAGGACATAAAATCTTCTAACTAATATTTCAAGTCGACAAAGGAAAAAGCATAATGAATGAGACGGAAAAGATTAGCAAGAACCAAAAACATTGACCTAAATGAAAATTCTCTAAAATAAACTTTGCCTAACTTCCTAAAACTAGGCCAACATCACAGTCAGAAAAAGCAAGGGCATTAAAACATCAAAAACATATGACAGGTAATTAAGTCTGGAACCAGCAGACTGAGTTGCCTTGTTCCAAGTTCTGTCATAAAATGAATAATTTCCTGAATATATTATAAATAGGAATAGGGCAATAAGCATCCTCGAAATTTACTGGCACTGCCCCACCCTTCATCAAACTAACACACTAGTTGAGTCAAAGTTATCCTTGCTTTATCAAATTCCAGGTACACTAATTCGGTATTTATTATGACAGAATAACAAAATTAGAAGCTTTCAATAATATGTATACAGGTATATTATTGGGAAATTTAAAGAATATATACATGATATTAATCAAGAAATTGAAGACCCTTTCAGGACCCTCACAGCAAGCCTAGTGATGAACATCGGCAAAGACTTTGATATCCCCCCCTCCATATTTTTCTCCTCGGATTTGCACAATTCACGTGGGTCAACCTGCATGTTCCATAAAAGCCGAAAATCCGTCAAAAAATAAAAAATCACACTACTGATCCACCTGTATGACTCGTGATAAATATGAGGAATAATCCACTTAAATAAAGTTACGTAATTATAAGAACAATTCATCTTTGACAATACCCATTGCAGAATTAGGAGGTATAACCTGTAACATTTGGTTATTTGATCGCTAACATGAAATATGATAGGTGTATAGATATGTGAACACGCCTGACGCCAAGACTGTTACCATTCATTGTACCACTTATTCACATGTCTGTATTACTACATATTATTATACCATGTCTGATATCTATGCTTATGTCTAATGCCTATGTTCACTCACTAGGCCCCGATATACTATGTCTGTACCGCGCTAGTCGAGTAACTAGAGGACCTCAGTCATTGTCCTAGTGATGTCTAGCAACTCTCCTTGCCCAGCTAGACAACATCCCTCAGATCAGCCTCGGCCTACCTACGGTCCGGGGTCCCTTGTGCTCGCCTCTGTATCGGTCGGCTATCACGCCAAGTCTTGTACACTTATTGAATATACCTACTGCTCGTGCTCTGGAGTTTCAAGAACCTTGTCTAGGATTGCATCCACTACATGGCGCAGTTGAGTAGCTCCAACACGACAGTTCACAAGTCGCAAAAGCCGGCCTAGTCCGTCTCCCGGCCCTCTCTGTTTCCCGCCCAGAAGATATACTCCACAGTGCCCCTGGATTTAAAGTGCTTTGTGACCTTGTGAAGTGCCCTAAGTGAAGTGCAGTGCCTTTCATGTCTGTTTGCTATGTCTCTGCGGCCCTACAGGTAGCAGAAACGCCCCCAGCCCAGTCTCCAAGACAGCACCTCCGGCATACACCCCCCGTCCACACAGGCCCGCAAGCCACTGACTCCCCACACTGAGTCACCACCAGCCCCCGCCCGGGCGCCCGGAGGGATACACCGCTGCCAACCGCCTCCCCTCACTTCACAAATATTACAGTCAGTACTCTTTTACTTGCCCGCCAGTTCCTGCACTTAGGCAAGTACATTGACAAAAACATAGCACTTCACCTTATTCTCCTTGTCTTTCCCATCGCAACCACACCAAGCACGAGATGTCTGACCACGACGATTTGCCGGGAAATCTAGATGAGGATTATGAGGTAGACGAAGCCTCACAGACCCCCCCCACCCCCCCTCACACGCCGGGCGCGCCAAATTCAAAGGATGGGAGCCAGGATATACGTCAGTTAATCTACTTCCTACAAGTTTCCCAAGAGAAGGAAGCCCAAAGACGTCAAGAGGAATCAGCTTACCGTCTCCAACTTCAACAACACCACCAAGCTGATAACCACAAACTCCTGACACTATTGGAATTGCTGGCAATGAGGACGACTTCACCAGCTGCCACAACCAATTCGCCAGCTTCAGCCTCTTCATCTATCCTGCAGACAGCGCCTCCTCACACGTCACCTATCCCCCTTGGGTATGCCTCAGTGCCTTCTCAACCACCTGTTCCAGTCTCAACTTTCGTCGACCTCTCCGTGCCTCCTCCACCGCTTGCCGTCTCGAGCACACCCCTGCACAGCAAGTCTTCAGTTACCAGCCCCCCACCTCTTCAATCTGATGCAACATATCAAGTATGCCGTCAATGGCGACGTCGTTTCGAAGACTTTGCTGTCATGTCTGACCTCAACCGAATGCCCCCTCAGAAACAACTCATCCAATTAAGATCGTGCATCTCCCTCGATGTTCAACGCCTCCTAGAGCACACGCTAGCCATTGAGGTGTATAGATATGTGAACACGCCTGACGCCAAGACTGTTACCATTCATTGTACCACTTATTCACATGTCTGTATTACTACATATTATTATACCATGTCTGATATCTATGCTTATGTCTAATGCCTATGTTCACTCACTAGGCCCCGATATACTATGTCTGTACCGCGCTAGTCGAGTAACTAGAGGACCTCAGTCATTGTCCTAGTGATGTCTAGCAACTCTCCTTGCCCAGCTAGACAACATCCCTCAGATCAGCCTCGGCCTACCTACGGTCCGGGGTCCCTTGTGCTCGCCTCTGTATCGGTCGGCTATCACGCCAAGTCTTGTACACTTATTGAATATACCTACTGCTCGTGCTCTGGAGTTTCAAGAACCTTGTCTAGGATTGCATCCACTACAATAGGACAATAAGCATTGGACTTATTTAGTGACATTAAAACTCCCAAATAAAATTCCCTGCCTTTTCCAGGTTTTCTTGACCAGTAGACACCCTGTAATTACCCCGCAATTGAATTATGGACATATATTTGGAATCAGCATACTCAGGAGTACCGAGATTTTCAACGAAATCAAATTTTTGACCATAACCGCCAAAATATTAAGCCTTGGCAATTTTTCTTTACCAAAATAAACTTTTTGAGGGGGAATTGGAATTTAAAGGGTTTAAATAATTAAGTACTTCTAGAAGAACACAAAAACACCAAAATTGCACCTCAGAAACCCAGTTGGCAAGTAATTAGCATTGAAATGTAATTAAAATCTTCCAAACGTCATTACGACCACTATTTCAGGGTGTCTACTGGCCAGACAAAACAAAATTCCCTGACTTTTCCAGGTGTTTATATGACGAGCCCCTGTAAACGCACTGAAGGGGACTGTATCTTGATTATCTTTATTTATATTAATAAAATAGTATGTACTAATAAACCACTAGAAATTAATACAATATATTGGTCAAATAAAACCTTTGGAGGTAACTTACACCACACATTGCCTGTTCTCACAGATCCTACAGTAGATAAGATCATGGCGCAGTACTGGCTGATGGTCCTGACACAGGATTTTGAAGGCTTGATGGTATACTGTAGTTGTACTGTGCATCATTTATTTGTCAATTTTTAATATATGTTTAATATCAACAAGAGTAAAGTTGGATTTAAAACAAACGGGCTTATGAAAAAGACTCGAGAACATAACTTGTTCTTAAGTACAGGAGCACCTGCTGCACTACATGTATGAAATAATAATAATAATAATAATAATAATAATAATAATAATAAAATAATAATAAAATAATAATAATAATAAAATAAAATAAAATATTAATAAAAAAAATAATAAAAAACAATAATAATAATAAAAAAATAATAAAAATAATAATACTAATAATAAAAAATAATAATACTAATAATAATAAAATAATAATACTACTAATAAAATACTAATAATAATAAAATAACAATAAATAATAATAAAATAATACTAATAATAAAATAATACTAATAATAAAATAATACTAATAATAATAAAATAATAATCACTGTAGGTGCGCATGATCTAGGTATATGCTAATAACCACAAGGAAAGAAGAAAACACGAAGTTCCCAAGCGCTTGGGAACTTCGTGTTTTCTTCTTTCCTTGTGGCTATCAGCATATATATATATATATATATATATATATATATATATATATATATATATATATATATATATATATATATATATATATATAGGTATATATATATATATATATATATATATATATATATATATATATATATATATATATATATATATATATTATATATATATATTATATATATATATATATATACACACACACACACACACATATTCAACACCTCAACCTGCCAGAATTCGAACCCACGAGCCCATGACTGTGACCGGGAAACGCTAACCGCTGGACCACCAGGATAATAAAAGCAGTCCTAGACTGTTATGTTTCACACAAAGCCTGTTCAACGAGCTTATGGCGCCATGAACCTCTAATGGGGTCGTTTTTCGGTTTGAGTCCAACATATATAAAAATTAAATGGAGCAGTAACAAAATATCAAAGAGTAGTTTAAGGGTTAATGGTATGGTATATCAATGTACAACAACCTTACTGAAGCCTGAAACACATGCAGTATACTTTGAATGCAAATAAACAAGACACTAGGGAATGTTTCGTTGGCAGAGCCACTGTGGTTCAATTGGCTAATTTTGCCACAGCTTAAAATATAGAAAACATTTGTAAAATCATAAACTGAATACAACACTATTAAAAGTCGCCAACTAAGCTAAAAATAATATGGTTTTTAGTTATCACGGTTCACAGGAATGCAACGTGAAGCTGTGGTAAGACGCTGACTCAAGACAATTTTACTGTAGGAGTGTTGTGTTTAGTATCCCAGAGTTTTATTTGATCAGAACAAAAAATGCTAGAAGGATTAATATTATTCCAAAGTAGTAATGAAATAATGCTAAAATAATATTTTTTTGTTGCAAATGTACTTTAGCTTTTACAATGGGACTATGGAATGGAAAAATGTGCTTCAATTTAGCAGCTTTTTATTTAAGAAAGGGTTCTCAGGAATGGAACCCTTTGGTACTGCATATCGTAGTCTATCTGTAATTTGACCACTTTCCCTTTAAATTCTCAATATCTACATCTAACTTTAGATTCACTGTCCATTAAATAAATGGAACTGTGATAATGCATGGATATCTGGTCTGAGGACCAAAAAGAGTTTACGATACACACTACAACTGTTTGCAGAGTTTCAAGTATACAGTAATGCTGTACTGTACAATATTACTTTTAAGTCAAGCAGAAGATTTAAAATATCACGAAACATGGCTACTTGTGATAATTATAATTCTGTAAACCTTAAATAACCAAACATTAAATAATGTAAATATACAAAGACTTTATTCATCTAGCATTTATGTACATTTGTGTTACCTTCACTGAGGCAGTATGTTCTGCAAACCTGTAGAACAGTGGGGTCTCAGAGTACATGAGGGTTACGTTGCTGGGATCCACACGTAAGTGCAAATTCGTGTGTATTTGAGTCCTCCCTGTATACATATATAAACCTTTTTTTAAACTGTACTAAGGTCACCCTACCCAAGGTAAAAAGGCAACTATATGAACTCCCACAATCCATGTACGGTACTCTACCTTGTTTAGAAATAGCTACTGGTAATGTTTTTCACTCTCACCACTATGGGCACTGCCACTAATTTACCTCTTAGGGGCCATGATTGTGGTAAAATTCGCCAATAAAGAAAAACATTATGAGCATGAATGCCTGGGAGATAGAGACGCCTTAGCGAGATACTGGAAGAGGCTCATGAACTAGCTAAGTGGGTAGACCCCATTCTCCTGCAAAAGATGCTGGTCAGACGCATTTAAGCATGGCCGCGTACTATGAATACACGGACTCTGCAACCCGTCTGTACTCTATTTTGTTTAAGTATTATCAATATTTATTCACTGAATCCTCTTTGATAAACAAATATGTAACTTTCCCTAATTAATGTATCAAAGTGAACCTAAGATAGAATAATTTACCTTAGCAACACCCTCATCCCAACCACGGATGACTTCTCCTTGTCCAATGCGGAATTTAAATGGCTTGCCACGATCTCGGGAAGAATCAAACTTCTTGCCATCCATTAGAGTTCCTGAAGGGTGAAACAAAAACAGAATGAAACACTGTACATGTCTGATAAAGACATAATTAAGAAATTCCTGTACCTTACAAAGTTCCCAATTATGAAAACACTGTTAGCAAGCAGATTTTATTTTTTTACCTTTCATGTGTACTAAGTATAAAGGATGGGCAAACAAACAGTGGAATAGTGAAAATGGTAGGTTGCGTGATATTGTTTACCGGTAAGTGTTTTGTATGAGTAGGTAATCAAGTGGCCATAACAAGGCTGAAGAAATTCAACACTGGGGATATATCCCTCTTGGGTTGTGTCAATGAGTTCTGGTACCTGGGTGATATGATCATTGCCAGAAGTAGTACTAAAGATGAGCTCATTTGCAAAAGTCAGAAGTGCCTAGAGGAAGTTTGGGGAGTTGATGCCTTTACTGACAACATGACCTGCCTTATGCACGAGAGGAATGATGTATGAAACTGACAAGAGAAGTGTGACGTTGTATGGCAGTGAAACACGAGCAGGTTTAGAGGATGACATATGCAGGCTTAAGCAACCGGATATGAGAACAGTGAAGTAGACTGGTAATGTGACACTGAAAGACAAAACTCTTCAGAGCTAAGAGGGTGGCTGGATATTGAGAGCATTGATGAGCTTTTATGTAGAGGTAGACTGAGATGGTTTTGACAAGTGGAGAGAATAAAGTAAACCAACTGGGTCAACAGATGCAAGGGTCTAAACATAGAAGAGGAAAAATAGGGGTTGGACAGTAGCCCAGAATAATCCCGTGTATGGAAAGGTTGTAAGAAATGACAGTGTTAAGAACCTGAGACAAGAGGTTGCAAGAGACCAAGCAGCATGGAGTATTGCCACCAGGTAATAATAATGATGATTTTACCTCATACCTCTCACTATCATCTCCAAGACAAGTGATAAAGATTAAGAAATACAGTACAGTCCAATAAGAAAATAATGAGTTGATAATCCCTGTAAAGTAAGATACATTATTAATGACCTTAATCTTCACATCAATATTACTGTAACTTAATAGTTATTTAAATATTAATGTTTGTAACTCAAATGCAAATAAAGCATCTAACCTTAGGTAGTCTTATTTCATTATATTAATTTGATCAAATTATAGGTGATAATGATTTCCACATCAATTCTCCTAGTAATGAAAATAATGTCAAGTTTTACTAACCTGTGTAATGTACCACCACTTGCTGACCAGGTTTTGGGTAGGTCTCGCCTAAAAGAGATCCACTAAATGTAAAATTCCTGGTAATCACCAATCAATCATAAATTCATAAAATGAGACGTACAATTTTGAAAGTTTAAGGAAAAATACAAAGCTACAAGGGAATGAGTCAAATGGCATCGCCATCTCCCTAGGCTCGGAAGTAGGATACATAAAATAATTCTAAGACCTTGAGGTGAAGCAACCAGTTTGGACTGGCCTGGACGACAGCAAATCAATACTGACACATCATGGAGAACCAAACTCATTTACTTGTGCCAACCTTCAATTGGCTCAGAACATCTGGAAATGAGGACATCACCCTGAAATTCCATTTTATAACAAAACACAGATTGGACAATTTGATTCAACTTGATTTGCATAGAACAAACAAAATTATATCACTGTTTTAAGATCCCTTGACAAGATGCAAAAAAATGAATAATTCTACCTTACTTTGGTTTGGTTGTAACAAAAACTTTAAATCCAGAAAAGGACTTTGTCGACACATAGTATAACTGACATTGTAAAAGTCTTGTTACGCCAAACAGTACAGTATTCACTGACATGATATCCATTTAAAAATTATGAAGTATTACAGTACACTCAACAAAATATATACCGTACACAGAAATGTAGCTATACTATACTATATACAGCAAGTACTATATATATATATATATATATATATATATATATATATATATATATATATATATATATATATATATATATATATATATATATATATATATATATATATATAGTATATATATATATATATATATATATATATATATATATATATATTATATATATATATATATATATATATATATATATATATATATATATATATATATATATATATATATATATATATATATATATGTGTGTGTGTGTGTGAATGAAATTTTCATCAAGCAAAGATGAGAAGCTACAGACTTACATTATCATAAATTATATGTTACAGTAGTTCAGTAACGTTAGATAAGTTAATTTGCCTGTCATTAATGGTTTAGGCTCACAGATGCACATGCCACTTTATTTTTCCACCGGTTGGGAGAAAAAAAAATAGCGTTTCCACAATAAAGACTGTCTTCATTGCATTAAGCATCAAATATCGAGTAAAATTAATCAAAAATTGTCCACCAAACTAGCAAGTCAAGATTCAAATAATTACCACAGTCAGTGTCATGTCTGTGGCTTCAAAGCTGGTGCCATGCCTGTGGCTTCAAACTAGTGCCATGACTGGCTTCCAAGCCAAAGCCTTTAGAAATGTTAAAGCCGCAACCAAGTCCAAAATTCCCAGCTTTCAAAAGCTGGTTCATGTTACTAATCCTTAAAAAGCGAGTTGTTAGATATTCTGGGCACTGTCCATTTGAAAATCCTATAGGTGTGATTCAGCAATACAAGAGACCAAAATGCAGATAATTGCATAAACAATCAAACTACACATCAAAGAAGTATTATTAAATTTAGCATCCTCCTTTAAAACCTCTAAAATTAAGTTTATATAAGTCTGTAGGGCACTCGTGCATGGAACCCATTTAGTTGGCTCTACGGTAACATTTCTATCTAATTACTGTACAGTACTTCCATTAATACCTATCCTGGTAACCCCTTCCCCATCAAAGCCTTTAAAAATACAGTAATTATTTATGACTTCACAGCCGCTGATTTTTTATGGAAAACTTATTTAAAATGCCGCAATTTCACTGTTTTATAGTGGACACTGTCGTTATGGTCAATATGTTAAAACTAAACTAACCTAACCTAACCTAACATAACCCAACCTTTACTGGTGCTGCTTATAGCGGTCCGACTAATTACCCAAATGTAGCCAAAAATAGCCGGAATGAAGTCAAATAATGGTCCTATATGAATAAATCGGACTGCTAATCACTTCTCGACTAGTATTTGGTGTCAGAAAGTCACAAAAAATTGGAAAACTTACTTTAATCTGAGTTAATAGATCGCGTGCATGTACCGACGGAGCAAGGAATTACCCAAATGTAGCCGCAATGAATTCAAATGATGGTCGTACAAGCATAATTCGGGCTGTGAATCACTTCTCGATTATTATTTGGTGTCATAAAGTAAAAAAAAAATTGGTAAACTTAATTTAATCTGAGTTGTGTTGTGTTGGGTTAGGTTAGATTAGGTACATGCACTTAATCTATTAACTGAGATTAAATTAAGTTTACCAACTTTTTGTGACTTCGTGACACCAAATACTAGTCGAGAAGTGATTGGCAATCCGATTTATTCATCTAGAACCATTATTTGACTTCATTGCGTCTACATTTGGGTAATTCCTTGCTCCGTCGGTACATGCACGCGATCTATTAACTCAGATTAAAGTAAGTTTTCCAATTTTTTTGTGACTTTCAGACACCAAATACTAGTTGAGAAGTGATTAGCAGTCCGATTTATTCATATAGGACCATTATTTGACTTCATTCCGGCTATTTTTGGCTACATTTGGGGAAAGTAGTCGGACCCCCAGCCTCTACCAGGCTGGAGTTCGTCTACCGGAATATTTACACTGTAGTGTCTATTAACCTACCTTAATCTATCCTAACCTAACCTACATAGGTTACCCCGGTAGGTTAGTATATAGGTTAGGTTAATGGATGCTAGTGTAAATATCTCTGGTATATGCGAAGCGTCTGTGAAGTCCTCCATATTAGCCAAAACTACTTAACGATTTATTATAATTTGATTAATCACAATGGGGAGAACTGCCCAACATCATACATACACAAGGCCACCAAATGTTATGTAAGCTCTTGTCTACTAGATCTTTTATACACCTTTACCAATCTTTTAAACAATGCAGCTTATCGTTCTAATCCCTATCTATTCTGACAAGTAATTACCTGGTCCTCTGGTACCTAACGGCTTTGGACTAACATGTCCATGGATTGTGAAACTTTAAAACTCTTGCGCAAGGAATTGCAGGAGTTGGATTCCAGAAGATTACATAATTCTCGTTATTCCTTTAGTATTCTAATTATTTTTACTCTTACCATAAAATATGACCAAGATGGCCTCAAGTGAGCAAAAATACAAAGCAATCCTCCATATCAGCATCCACTTGCCCAGTCCTTGAAATGATTCCTGACGCCTTGCCTCAGGCAACTCAACTTGCACTTGGCTCTCTACACAACCTGTACCTACACTCCACATACAATTCTACTCACACTTATAATTCTATATATTTTCCAACCTCGGAAAATCGTCGTTAGCAAGCATTTATAATGATGTTTGAATTTAGAAGCAATAGCTTTTTTTTTCCTCAAATGAGTGAGTGACCGTCCTTGAGATGACATGCGCACTCAGGAATGCGGCTGTGAACACCTTAAAATTCAAACTCGTTCAATGGCTACTGCGACATTTAATAATGATTTGCCAACTTTTACCATTGCAAATACAAATACATAAAACACTTCGTTTAACATTCTGGTGATATTTGGCTTTATACTATTCACTATTTTTTCGTCCTGGAGTAAAATTACGGAAATCAGTCACCTACTACAAATAGCAGAGCAAGGGAGGCTTCAGCACTCCCCACCAATGATGTCAGTTTACAACATTCCCCACACACAAATACATTTGAAAAGCCAGTTTTACACTAAATGCAAAGTTGTAAATGCACACATTTAACAATATTGTTCATAAATTAGCTCACCATTTCCCGGCGAAATAGTGTGCACATCAACGCCCATGATCCTCCCTTCTCAGCTTGTAGCGCCACAATAACCTCTAGCTTTCCTGCGCCAATTCTGACAAGGAGATATCTTACCGCAATGGTCCAATTTCTTCTGTGTTCTTTTAATTCAAAGCAAATATATTCAAGGTGATCTTAAAAATATTTTTGACATAATAATTATTTACGTAAATGGATAATTATTAAATAAAAGCATCTTCTGCTTACTTTGTTGCGCTAATGTAGTTGTACGCTTGGCAGTCATGTTGGTGGCGTTAGATCTGGTGGAGGGAGAGAATGGTAGAAGCAGTAAAATAGCATGGAAGTCAAACGAAAAATGTTCTGCTTTTATACCCTTCACTTTCTAGAATGATTATTGCTATATCCAAAGCTTGAAAGACATAGAATTTTGAAAGGCGCTGCAGTTTATCATCATTCTATGTAAGACAGGAGAACACGCCAAAAAAAAATCAATGTGGATGAGGTAGAAAGCCTATGCCGAAAAACAGATAATGGTTTCTATAGTTAGGTTAACTAATCAAATAACCAGAGGTTTTAAGAAATCAGTTGTGACCCAAAATACTGTGTGGGTTAAATGGGGCCTACAAGTGTATTAATTCGTTTACAAAGTCGACCTTAAACTGTACTGTACCAAGTTATATTGTATATTACAGTACAGAATATCAAATAGTAGCACTTAATAATTCTGCATAGTGTGTGGAATAAAATTATAAAAAAAAATCTTATGGACTGAGCTTCAGAAACATTAAACAGCATACAAACCCAATGTGCACGCAACGCCCTATCACCCTATCATGTTGAATCGAAACAGTAATCATGTTGTAACGTCATTTCAACATCGATTGAACTTTGAAGAGATGTCGAGTGCCCGCAAATTAGCTAATACATGTACTGCGTTTTCTTAATTCGGTGAATTACATGAGTTCTTGACGAATTAAGGCTCCAACTGTATACAAAAGGTATCTTCAGTAGATCATCGATTTTTGTTTACGCTAGTCGATGCTACAGAGGGTGGATTTTCACAATATATACGAGTATTTAGAAGTAGAACTCGCAGGGTTTTTTTGGATGTGTAAGCGCCTATGCCACCCATATATAATACCCAAGATTGAGATGTGATCACTGAATGGGGGGTGTCCCCCGTTCACAACAGCCACCAGTGCTGAAGAATTTCATGACAAGTGAATGAGGGGTGTCCCCCTTTCACTTGTGGTGTCTGCAGTCTGCTCTCTAGCTCCTCGGTTAAGTGATCAAAAAAAGGGAAATATTGGCTGGTGTTATCAGCAGGTGTATTGACACGGTGAACTTGTTGGGAAAACATCATTACATTGTGAGACTGACATCAATCTGTGAAGCCAGTTCAACAGCTTCATCATACAAGAAGACATCCCAAACATCGTCAATCCACTCGTTTTTCAGGAGGCCAAGAGTTATAACAACCGACTCAATTTATGCTGCAATCAGATCACATGAATTATTCTGCAGCATATTAGATAAAAGAACAGTGATTTGCAGTGTATGCTCAGCAGCAATGAGACATACAATAAAATCAGCATCACTATCATCTTGCAGACTGTCAAGGGAATCTGCCACAACTACCATGGATGACATCAACGTTAAGAGGGAATCAACCCATCTGGACCACCATGTTTCACATGAGGTACTTAATTTGGTACTCTCCTGCATTTTATCTCTGACAAGTTGATTTTCTCCGGAGCTTCATTTGAACTGTAGAAGTCGTTTGACTAAATAATTAAAAACAAACGCAATCTCCTGTATACTGTTCCCGTAATGTTCCGTACCATTGTATCCTTAAAGGAATGAACAAGAGCTAGATTCATCGAATACAGGACTGTACTATCGTGGACAAAAGTTCGCTTCCTGTAGATAAACTGAGACACGGGAATGAGTCTCCGAACTGACTTACCCTGATTGTTACCTGCTGCGGGTGTGCTGTGCGGGTCGATACTTTTGTCCACAATAGTACATAGCTACTTTGACCCGTTGACTGATGCAAGCTTGAACGTCTTGGTGGATGCTAGGCATATTAGCTGCACCATCACACCCCTGTGCAGAACCATAACAATAAACACACTGGCCGTATAATAGACACTAATGTAATTTACGTAATACACCCAAACCGTAACATACAGTAAGGTAATTCCCACTTTAGCATTTGTGGCATTTCGATCTATATTCTCTCCTATACCTATGTATGTATGGATGTATGTATGAGTATTTCTCAAATCGCTAATCATTAGTAGTCAAGACTTTACTTTATGGTCTATATTAGTAATAATAATAATAATAATAAGGCTAAACTAAAACAAAGGAACACGAGTCCCGACGACACTAACCTCGACCTTGACCCGCAATACTGACCTTTGACTTATCTTCACCAAAGTTAAGTTGAACAGGTTCTTCCTTGGCCAACACCCAACTCAACCCCCACTCTTACACACACATTCCTTGTTAACTGACCCTCTCCCCCTTGTCATTATATATTATATATGTACCACTTATGTCATCTGTGTATTTTTCTGCTTATGGCTGCTGTATTTGTTAATAAACCGATATTTTATTATTGTTATTATTACAATTTACAAAGTCCACTCACAGAAAGTACCCAGTACGCGAGGCAAAAAAGTTTAAGAACCACTGCAGTTTAAGTGCGTTTGTGCCGCATATGTACAGTATGTGCGTGTTTGTTGAAGCACACCTTTGAGTTTTGGCTGCCGACCAAACCACATTGGTAAATTAAAGTTTGGCGCCAGTCTCTAATATAACAACGGAATTTAATAAATTGATTTTAGCAAGTATTTCTCAGGTTTTCCAGGACAGGGTGTATAAAGAATGTATGTAGGGGATATATAATAGGTATATAGCTTGTAAGTAGGGGATATATAATAGGTATATAGCTTGTATGTAGCGTGTATTGTATATATAGGTTGTACTGTACAGTATGTTGGTTCATTGCTCACTTGTCACAGGCAAACTGATGTTTCCTAATATCACAACGTAGGATCTTAAAGCCTATTTGAGTACGATCATTAATTTATTTACAGATACAATTGCAGATAATTATAATATATTTGTTTTCTTTAACATTACGAAATGCAAGATCCTACACGTAGGATACAACAACCCTAATCACAACTATTCTGTTAATAACACTTACTGGATACTGTTGATAACAAGTCAAATCTAGGCGTTGAGAGATCATTCTCTGAAGGAGGCGCAACAAGTGGGGACAGCAGTAAGAAAACAGAGATTTGGGAAATATAACACGTCAAATGATGGCTATAAGAACAGCAAGAGAAATTGAAGCAATTAACAAATATGAGAGAAAATGGAAAATCCAAACCAACATCCAAAAACTAAAGATTATATACATTGCAAAAATAAATCCATACCCATTACCCAATCATAATCAACAATCAACAGTTACCATATGCAGAAAGGGGAAAAACACTGGGAGTCAAAATTACCAGAAACGGTATACACCAACACATTAGGGAAAGATTGACGAAAGCCAAATCATAACTAACCAAACTCAGTCGCTTCAGAAAACTAAACACCAAAACACAACTACATCTATACGAATCACTCGTCAGACCACACCTTGAATACCCACTAATTCCACTTAACACAATAACTAAAACAAACAAACACAAGCTGCAAGCAGTCCAAAATACAGCACCTATATTCTGGAACGGGGTGGTATTATCGACAATATTTACCTAGATTTTGGCAAGGCTTTCGACAGTGTACCCCACGAAAGGCTGAAAATCAAACTGGAAGGGTACGGAATTCGGGGAAATGTCCTAGCGTGGATAGAAGACTTTCTACATGACCGCAAGCAGTGTGTGGTGATTAATGGCACGAAATCATCATCCGTACCTGTCACAAGCGGGGTACCACAGGGCAGTGTATTGGGCCCGCTGTTGTTTGTTTGTTTCATAAATGACATGCCTGACGTTGTACACTCCTCCATACAAATGCTTGCCGATGACGCCAAGTTATTTCGGGAAATCAAGAACCAAGCGGACCGTGAAGAGCTGCAGAAGGGCCTCTGTGGGCTCCAAGAATGGTCGAAGAAATGGCTGCTGAGATTCAATGTCACGAAGTTTAAGAGGATGCACCTGGGACGTACCAACGGTAAGGAGGCGTATCATATGTCCCAACGGGATGAAGAAACTGCACTCTTTGAGCCTGAATGTGAGAAGGACCTAGGTGTGTATGTTGACAATGAGCTGAAGTTCTCGGGCCATTGCGAGTAGAAGGTAAATCAGGCAAATAAATTATTGGGTCTTATACGAAGGTCGTTCAGATATCTAGACGGTCCGTCCCTCGTAACGATCTTCAAGAGTGAAGTGCTTCACCATCTGGAGTACTGTCACCCCGTCTGGTCCCCGAGATATGCTAGGGACTGTCAGTTGGTTGAAATGTTCAAAGGAGGGCCACCAGACTGGTGCCTGCCTTTCGGCACCTCAGCTTTCCTGAGAGATTGGAGCGCCTGAACTTGCCTAGCTTATACTACAGACGGGCAAGGGGTGACCTAATAGAGGTGTATAAGCATCTCAAAGGGCACTACTCAGTCGAGTGTCCTTAATTGGAGCTGGCGGACGCTCGCCCCACAAGGGGTCACAGCTCAAGATTGAAGAAGCCGCAAGTCCAGAAAACTGTGAGGGCAAACTTTTTCAGCTTTTTCAGAGTGAGAGTTGTGAACTCTTGGAACAATCTACCAGAAAGTGTTGTGACGGCACCGAGTGTAAGCCCTTTCAAGACCAGACTTGACCAACACTGGAGCGGGTTCAGGTACATTCAGGAGCCGCTGCATGCCCAGTACTTGCCAACAGTGCGTAACAGAGTGACAGATCGCTCAAGCGGCTAACGAGCCGATCAGTGGTGAAGAGGATAAAATTAAAAGTTGAGGTTTAAATGGGATTGCAGAATTTTCCTAAATGAAAGGTGTATCGTACGTCAGGTGGCGCTGCTCGTGGAACCGCGTTTTAAATATATTGAAATTTCGTAGTTATGAAATGGCAGAGATAATTAATTCTTTGGCTTAATTATTTTAAAAATTCTTAATACATTATCAAGTAAGTACAGTATACGATTTTTGCCTAATTCTTAAAATCAGAGTACAATGAAATAGCAGAATTGTGCTAATCAAAGGGTTGAAATCGTTTCGGGACTAATCTCTGAGTTTTAACCAATCTCATAATACATAGTTTATTACAGAAACCATGATACAGAATTCCAAAATGACTTATGTTATTATATACCTGATATTCCCTTTCAAAAAACAAATCAGCATTACCATTAAATCCCCGCCAAAAAAATAAAAATTAAAAATTGAGGTAAAGCACACGGTTCTAGGTAATTTCACTCCTGGTAATTTGACTGTGTATGTCTCTTGTTTACTGTATACTTAATCATGTAAGAGTAAAGACAAACATCACACGTTCTCCTACACCCACACGTTCTCCTGCACCCACACGTTCTCCTACACCCACACGTTCTAGTACACCCACACGTTCTCCTACACCCACACGTTCTCCTACACCCACACGTTCTCCTACACCCACACGTTCTCCTACACCCACACGTTCTCCTACACCCACACGTTCTAGTACACCCACACATCCCTACACCCACACATCCTCCTACACCCACATCGTTCTCCTACACCCACACGTTCTCCTACACCCACACGTTCTCCTACACCCACACGTTCTCCTACACCCACACGTTCTCCTACACCCACACGTTCTCCTACACCCACATCGCTCCTCCTACACCCACACGTTCTCCCACACCCACACGTTCTCCTACACCCACATCGCTCTCCCTAAAGCCACACGCGTTCTCCCACACCCACACGTTCTCCTATACCCACATCGTCCTCCTACAGCCACACGTTCTTCTACACCCACACGTTCTTTTCTACACCCACACGTTCTCCTACACCACGTGTCTTCCTACACCCACACGTTGTCCTACACCCACACGTTCCCTTACACCCACACGTTCTCCTACACCCAAACGTTCTCCTACACCCACACGCTCCCTCCTACACCCAATACTTCAAGTTCTCCCACACCCACGCGGTCTTCCTTCACCCACACGTTGTCCTACACCCAATACTGCTGTCCTATACCCACACGTTGTCCAACACCCACGTCTTCCTACACCCACACGTCCACCTACACCCACACGTTCTCCTACACCCACACGTTGTCCTACACCCACACGTTGTCCAACACCCACACGTCTTCCTACACCCACACGTCCACCTACACCCCTACCTCCTCCTCTACACCCACACGTTCCTCTTACACCTACACGTTCTTCTTACCATATCCCCTTCAACAGTATGCCAGTATGCCCTTCCACACCCACACTAGTCCCTACTATCATTATTATTAGTAATAGTAGTAGTAGAAGTAGTAGTAGTAGTAATAATAATAATAGTGGTGTGAGTAGTAGTAATCGGCACGACGGACTTGAAGACCGAGTACGTAACGGGAAAGGTGAATGAGTGGGCTAGGGAAATCCAAGCTCTGTCTGAGATTGCTAACACAGAGCCACATGTGGCTTTTGCGGCATTCACCCATGGAGTCAAGCATCGCTGGAACTACCTGATGCTCACTATCCCTGATATCGACCCCTCCACCACCCTCTGGAAGAAGCTATCAGCGTCAATTTCATTCTCAAATTAGTGAAACACCTTCACTTAACCCCAGCAGAAAGATCACTCTTGCACTACCACCAAGACTGGGAGGAATGGAATTGACTAATCCAGAGGAGATTGCTGCCATCGAACATCAAAACTCAGTTAAGCTCACGGCAGCCCTCACTGACCACATAATAGCTCAGAACGCAACAGGGGAGGTGGATACCAGTGAAGTAAACAAGATTCGAAGGTCCATTACGACAGAACGACAGCACGGCCAATGTGATAAATTGCAGCAACTGTTGCTGCAAGTTCCAGAGGATTTGAAGAAAAAAAAGTAGCTATAGCGCAGAATGTGGGCGCCTCGAACTGGTTAACTACATTACCGATAAAGGCAAATGGTTTCAGTCTCAATGAACAAGAATTTACAGATGCCAATGCTCTAGGGGACGGTAGGCCAGTAGAAGGTTTACCCTCTCAATGCGTGTGTGGCTCTTCCTATGACGTCAATCACGCCATGGTGTGCAAGAAAGGTGGCTTCGTATGCATGAGTCATGACGAAGTAAGGGATCTCACAGCAAATATGTTGAAGGAAATCTGCCGTGATGTCAGGGTAGAACCGACCCTCCTTCCATTGGACGGTGAGAATTTCCAACATAGGACATCAAACACATCCAAAGAAGCAATGTTGACGTCAGTGCTCGAGAATTCAGGACACAGGGACAGCGAGCCTTCTTCGACATCAGGATTTTTTATCCCATGGCCGCATGTCACCGTAACTTAGGTCTCGATACTGCACACTGGAGGAACGAGAACGACAGGATAAGGACATACGGGGAGAGAATTCAGAACGTTGATCAAGGCAGCTTCACTCCTCTGGTGTTCACAACCTCTAGTGGGTTGGGACCAAGTGCAAGATGCTTCTACGCCAGACTTGTGGAGGTGCTATCCGAACTGAAGCAGCAGCCCAGAAGTTATGTTATAGCCTGGATGAGATGTCGACTGTCCTTCTCTCTCCTTAGGTCTGCTTTGCTCTGCCTCAGGGGAACGAGAGCATCGGCCCCAAAGTCAACAACAGTTACAGATATTGACTATGAAGCAACAGTCACTGAATGCCGCGTAGATCTGCAGCTCAACTAACTCAACACAGCTAGGATAGCTACTTCTGTATTAGAATGTTTAATATTAAGGTAATAAAATGGTGGCGATGGTATGGCTATTGGGGGAGGCTGGAGGCCATTAAAAAAAGTATTAGTAGTACTAGTAGTAGAAAAAAAAGTAGTAGTAGTAATAGACTGTGTCCATGACAGTAGTAGTAGCACCAGTAGTAGTGGTAGCAGTAGTAGTAGCAGCAGTAATGTTAGTATAGTTGTGGTATCGTCGTTATTAAGATCATCATTATCATTACCCTCACGCCCGACTGAACCTTCCACTAGACTATACTCCCACACTTCCCAATTGATCAATACTTGACGCTGCAACATACAGTAGATCGCGTCACGACCACCGACACCACCACACCCTACCATTGCTATACCTTCACTGAGTCCACTCCACCCAGGCTTACAGCTTATATGCTTTCCCATTCACAGTTACGTTCAGTCTCATTACAATCTATTTGATATTACACCCTACGTCGCTATACTACACCCCACGTCTGTAATTCACGTAGCGTCAACAATGCTATCAATTCCTACATACTGAATCCCTTGAATACAATGGCCTAACTACATGAGTACGATGACACATCGTCACTCACACTATACACTCTGGTATCTCATAAAATCACAAGACTCACACTACACTCTGGTACCTCTTGTAACCATTACGTCGCTCACATTACACTCTGGTACCTCTTGTAACCATTACGTCACTCACACTACACTCCGGTACCTCTTGTAACCATTACGTCACTCACACTACTCTGGTACCTCTTATAACCATTACGTCACTCACACTACACTCTGGTACCTCATATCACCATCACGTCACTTCCAATACACCCTTGAACGTTGAATTTAACAACAGCAACAAACTTCCACTATACTCTATATCTCATGAAGTCTACACCTACATTTCGTATGGAGTTTCACATTAAACATCACTCAGTACACATTGCCCTTCCTCGTACTCCTCACTCGGACGTTCAACTACACCTCACATGTTTCCGTTACACACACACACACACACACACCCACCCACCCACACACACACATTGCAGGATGAGCCGCTAAAAGGAATCATGAGGAGGTTGTGGGCCGGTGCGAGCAGGGTGGTGTGCTGGAGCGACCCGATTGAGAGCAGTGGCATCGACCAGCGCCTGCACACCCACTAGAGAGGCTCTCCACCACTACCTCCCCGCCTACATACTCACTCACCCTCAACCTTCTACTACCTACGTTCTGTACCAGCTCTAACAGACGTACTAAATAAATGCCTTGGTTCCTTGAGCATAGGAGAGGTTAACTCACGGACGACTACCAGATGATTTACTGGAAAGGTTTGCCAAATTATCTGGCCTGACGAGCTATCTTTCTCCATATTATATATACAGGTATATATTTTCCAACGAGTGTGGTTTTTCTCTCTTCTTCAGTTTCATAACCTTAAGTTTTCCTATTGCAGCGGAAGACGCCAATCTCACCATACCTAACCATCCCTTGAACAATATTTCTTTGCGATAAAACATAAATAAGGGGCCACCATTACAACTGAACAGCGAAGTTCTTGACAATTTGCCCAGATGTCTTCAAACAAAGGTCATAACTTATTTCAAAAGCTGAAGCAGGTCGAAGGACCTTTAGCCCTGTGACCTTATATGCTATTTGACCGATCTGAACCGAGAAAACAAAAGAAAATTGATGTGAGACTTTGCATGTAGTACATAAGAATAGTTCGAAAAATATAACGCTAGGAGACAAACTGAAATAAACAACAGAACAAGATGAATAAATTTTTAAATGGATACAAAATAGGAGCATTTCAAATCAACATTTGTGCCTTCAATATGCTAAATACAGACATTCATAGACAGAAGATGGCTTCCAAAACTAAATTCACAATATGATCAAAGTTATGTATGGCATATCAGAATAAAATATTGATTACCACTTGTGGCAAATTTAAATAAAATCTGTGCCGTAAATAATTAACTAACGTTGATCATGTACAAACGGAAGTTAACATGCATACCACTTCATCAGCAGGTAACAGGAACAACAACAAGGGGGTGTTTAAAAGTACACAACCCACAGGCTCCTCATTTCTTTAACTTTGGTGAGTTATGATTCAGAAGTCAATGTTAAGACATTCTATATATTCACAACTCTACAGTACATGCGCCTAATGTATGCATGACCACGCCAGATGTTAACACTAAACACTGGAAATCTGCCTCACAAATGCCTCCGTCGTCCTGCTAGACTAGAGTCTAGCTGGACTAGGTTGTCAGAATGGACCTCCAACTTTAATTCAGCAAATGGTTGTCTTTAACCTATACTGACCACGACTCATGTGGCTATGTCAGGTGAGAGCATGAGAAAAATACCCAGCAACACGTGGTCTCCTCTCTTAGCGAATCATGTAAAACTGTATAGGTATCCTTTGTAAACAGTGGTCATTATATTCCCTAAAGAAGTTTCATAAAGAACTCCGGAAATTTTCAATTTCATTAGTCTGAATAGTGAAAAAAAATTATGTTCAGTCAGATGTAATATTAAGCAAGATGTCACTGTAACAATATTTAATTTTTACTGGGTTAAAAAAAAAAAAACTTTTGTGTTTTTAGGCTCTGATGATGGAAAACGATATATATATATATATATATATATATATATATATATATATATATATATATATATATATATATATATATATATATATATATATATATATATGTATATATATATATATATATATAGTAGTGTATAGTAGTAGTTATAGTATATATATATATATATATATATATATATATATATGTATATATATATATATATATATATATATATATATATATATATATATATATATATATATATATATATATATATATATATATATATATATATATATATATATATATATATATATATATATATATATATATCGTTTTCCATCATCAGAGCCTAAAAACACAAAAGTTTTGAAAAAGTTTAAAAAAATACAGGTGATAAACAATAAAAACATAATATTATACGAAAATTTACCTTCGATAAACTTTAAAAATTTAAAAAAGGGCAATCCAATTCAAAACCGACAAAAAATGACGAGAGACCTACATACAAGGCTAAAATCAGGAATAAAAAGTATAAAATAAAATATACAGGGGGGTATTACCTTAATTCAGACGAGCCTTAGTGAGAAAAACACAACAAACAATTCACTAGAGGCCATATCACAAAGGGATGGCTTTGCTTTATACTGGTGTAATGCCTCCATAATGAGGAGGTCTGTATCACAGTCGCTCCTGTCAAGAACTGAGAAATCAGACGGCGAAAACGGGTGGTCATGTTGGTGGGCGTTGTTACGAATAGCTGAATGTGGTGTTCATGGATGCGAGTTGTCAAATGTCTTTTAGTTTTACCTACTGTATATATGCTGCCCTACAGCTAGCACACGTAAATTGATAAACAACTGAGGATTGCAGGTGTGTGGGAATGGTGTCTTTAATTTTAAAGAATTTTTTAATTGAACTCTGGGTTTTAATTATTAGTCTAAGAGAAATTTGTGGATAGAATTCATTGAAAAGCTTCTTAAGTTGATTTCTAAGGGTGAAAGTGAGGGGGCCTGTGTACCGGATGGTGAAATAGATATAATATTTAGGGACAGTGCGGATTTGAGGCTGTGTGGGACTAAAAAACCTATTAAGGGTTTTGCCAATATAAGTGTCTGTAAATCTCTTAGGGAAACCATTGTTAAAGAGTAGTTCCTTTATGTATTTTAGTTCAATGTCCAAGTGGAAATAGCTTGAACATATATTAAAGGCTCTGTTGGTAAGAATACGTACTAGATTACGTTTGTAATTAAGAGGAATAAAAGATGAAAATTTTGAACTCAAACCAGTGAAAGTTGGTTTTCTGTATAAGGCTGTCTCGAAACTATTATGAAGACGGTGGATATTAACAACAAGGAATGGAAGAATATTTTCCTTTTTCAATTCACAAGTAAATTTGATGTTCCCATATTTCGAATTTAAATAATTTAGGAACATAGGGACGTGATAAAGTGATCTGAAAATGAATAAAGTGTCATCAACATACCGACCATAGGACAAAGGCTTAAATTGGGGGGGCGGGGTATTCAGTCAGCCAAAGCTTCTCGTGGTGACAGAGGAAAGCGTTGGCCAACGTGCGACCTAAAGGTGAACCCATAGCAACACCATCACATTGTTATAAGCTTTGTTATTAAATAAAAACAAACAATCATTTACAGCCAGTTTTAAAAATAAGCTCACATGGTCAAGATGTTTGTGTTTACCCTCGTTCTCCCCTTCGTTATATATATATATATATCACACCTTACCAGAACAAAATTATCTATCTATATATCTAAATCTATATATATATATATATATATATATATATATATATATATATATATATATATATATATATATATATATATATATATATATATATATATATATATATATATATATATATATATATATATATATATATATATATATATATATATATATATATATATATATATATATATATATTGTGCATATATATAACTGAAGCAATATGCTTCTAACCTCGCAAGTAATTAGCAAGTATTGCAAAAAGTAATTAAAATATTCTAAAAATCATTTGAACATTTTCTAAAAAAGCCATTTGAACAAGATATAATCAAGATATCAAATTTTTGGTTACCAGATCCTTAAGCAGCACATTCAGGAGTACATATACCGAAATTTTGAATTAAATCCATTTTTTGGCCGAAAATGACAAAAATTGTAAGTCTTTTTGCCTTAAAGGACTTTTTGGCCAAAAATACTTTTTCTCTGAACTAAAATTTAATGTGCCTAACTATTTAAGTACATCCAGAATAATACACAAGCACCAAGAAATGACCTCGAAAACCCATAAGTGGCGCGTAATTAGCATTGCAAAAGTAATTAAAATATTCTAAAAATCATTTGAACATTTTCTAAAAGCCATTTGAACAAGTTATAATCAAGATATCAAATTTTGGTTAACAGATCCTTAAGCAGCACATTCAGGAGTACCTATACTGAAATTTTGAACAAAATCCATTTTTTGGCCGAAAATGACAAAAATTGTAAGTCTTATGCCTTAACGGATATTTGGCCAAAAGTACTTTTTCTCTCTGAACTAAAATTTAATGTGCCTAACTATTTAAGTACATGCAGAATAATACACAAGCACCAAGAAATGACTTCGAAAACCCATAAGTGGCGAGTAATTAGCATTGCAAAAGTAATTAAAATATTCTAAAAATCATTTGAACATATTCTAAAAGCCATTTGAACAAGTTATAATCAAGATATCAAATTTTTGCTAACAGATCCTTCTTAAGCAGCACATTCAGGAGTACCTATACTGAAATTTTGAACAAAAATCCATTTTTTGGCCGAAAATGACAAAAATTGTAAGTCTTTTTGCCTTAAAAGGATTTTTAAAAATACTTTTTCTCTCTGAACTAAAAATTTAATGTGCCTAACTATTTAAGTACATCCAGAATAATACACAAGCACCAAGAAATGACCTCAAAAACCCATAAGTGGCGAGTAATTAGCATTGCAAAATTAATTAAAATATTCTAAAAATCACTTGAACATTTTCTAAAAGCCATTTGAACAAGTTATAATCAAGATATCAAATTTTGGTTAACAGATCCTTAAGCAGCACATTCAGGAGTACCTATACTGAAATTTTAAACAAAATCCATTTTTGGGCCGAAATGACAAAATTTGTAAGTCTAAAGCCTTAAAGGATTTTTGGCCAAAAATCATTTTTCTCTGAACTAAAATTTAATGTGCCTAACTATTTAAGTACATCCAGAATAATACACAAGCACCAAGAAATGACCGAAAAAACCCATAAGTGGCGAGTAATTAGCATTGCAAAAGTAATTAAAATATTCTAAAAATCATTTGAACATTTTCTACAAGCCATTTGAACAAGTTATTATCAAGATATCAAGTTTTGGTTTACATATCGTTAAGCAGCACATTCAGGAGTACCTACACTGAAATTTTGAACAAATTCCATTTTTGGCCGAAAATGGCAAAAATTGTAAGTCTAAAGCCTTAAAGGATTTTTGGCCCAAAATACTTTTTCTCTCTGAACTAAAATTTAATGTGCCTAACTATTTAAGTACATCCAGAATAATACACAAGCACCAAGAAATGACCTCGAAAACCCATAAGTGGCGAGTAATTAGCATTGCAAAAGTAATTAAAATATTCTAAAAATCATTTGAACATTTTCTAAAAGCCATTTCAACAAGTTATAATCAAGATATCAAATTTTGGTTAACAGCTCCTTAAGCAGCACATTCAAGAGTACCTATACTGAAATTTTGAACAAAATCCATTTTTGGCCGAAAATGACAAAAAATGTAAGTCTATTGCCTTAAAGGATTTTTGGCCCAAAATACTTTTTCTCTCTGAACTAAAATTTAATGTGCCTAACTATTTAAGTACATCCTGAATAATACACAAGCACCAAAAAATGACCTCGAAAACCCTTCAGTGGCGAGTAATTAGCATTGCAAAAGTAATTAAAATATTCTAAGAATCATTTGAACATTTTCTAAAAGCCATTTCAACAAGTTATAATCAAGATATCAAATTTTGGTTAAGAGATCCTTAAGCAGCACATTCAGGAGTACCTATACTGAAATTTTGAACAAAATCCATTTTTTGGCCGAAAATGACAAAAAATGTAAGTCTATTGCCTTAAAGGATTTTTGGCCAAAAATACTTTTTCTCTCTGAACTAAAATTTAATGTGCCTAACTATTTAAGTACATCCTGAATAATACACAAGCACCAAAAAATGACCTCGAAAACACATAAGTGGCGAGTAATTAGCATTGCAAAAGTAATTAAAATATTCTAAAAATCATTTGAACATTTTCTAAAAGCCATTTCAACAAGTTATAATCAAGATATCAAATTGTGGTTAACAGATCCTACAGCACATTCAGGAGTACCTATACCGAAATTTTGGAACAAAATCCATTTTTTGGCCGAAAAATGGCAAAAATGGGTGTCTATTGCCTTAAAGGATTTTTGGCCAAAATACTTTTTCCTGAACTAAAAAATTTAATGTGCTCAACTATTTGGCACATCCTGAATAATACACAAGCACCAAGAAATGACCTCGAAAACCCATAAGTGGCGAGTAATTAGCATTGCAAAAGTAATTAAAATATTCTAAAAATCATTTAAACATTTTCTAAAAGCCATTTGAACAAGTTATAATCAAGATATCAATTTTTTGGTTAACAGATCCTAAGCAGCACACATTCAGGAGTACCTATATCGAAATTTTGAACAAAATCCATTTTGGCCGAAAAATGGCAAAAAAATGTAAGTCTATTGCCTTAAAGCGATTTTGGCCAAAAATACTTTTTCTTCTCTGAACTAAAAATTTAATGTGCTCAATCTGCTTAAGTATTAATCCTGAATAATACACAAGCAATTCAAGCAAGAAATGACCTCGAAAACCCATAAGTGGCGCAGTAATTACATTGCAAAAGTAATTAAAATATTCTAAAATCATTTGAACATTTTCTAAAAGCCATTTCAACAAGTTATAATCAAGATATCAAATTTTGCCAATAACAGATCCTTAAGCAGCACATTCAGGAGTACCTATACTGAAATTTTGAACACAATCCATTTTTGGCCGAAAATGACAAAAATTGTAAGTCTATAGCCTTAAAGGATTTTTGGCCAAAAATACGTTTTCTCTCTGAACTAAAATTTAATGTGCCTAACTATTTAAGTACATCCAGAATAATACACAAGCACCAAGAAATGACCTCGAAAACCCATAAGTGGCGAGTAATTAGCATTGCAAAAGTAATTAAAATATTCTAAAATCATTTGAACATTTTCTAAAAGCCATTTGAACAAGTTATAATCAAGATATCAAACTTTGGTTAACAGATCCTTAAGCAGCACGTTCAGGAGTACCTATACTGAAATTTTGAACAAAATCCATTTTTTGGCCGAAAATGACAAAAATTGTAAGTCTATAGCCTTAAAGGATTTTTGGCCAAAAATATATTTTCTCTCTGAACTAAAATTTAATGTGCCTAACTATTTAAGTACATCCAGAATAATACACAAGCACCAAGAAATGACCTCGAAAACCCATAAGTGGCGAGTAATTAGCATTGCAAAAGTAATTAAAATATTCTAAAAATCATTTGAACATTTTCTAAAAGCCATTTGAACAAGTTATAATCAAGATATCAAATTTTGGTTAACAGATCCTTAAGCAGCACGTTCAGAGCAATTTATACTGAAATTTTGAACAAAATCCATTTTTTGGCCGAAAATGACAAAAATTGTAAGTCTATAGCCTTAAAGGATTTTTGGCCAAAAATACGTTTTCTCTCTGAACTAAAATTTAATGTGCCTAACTATTTAAGTACATCCAGAATAATACACAAGCACCAAGAAATGACCTCGAAAACCCGTAAGTGGCGAGTAATTAGCATTGCAAAAGTAATTAAAATATTCTAAAAATCATTTGAATATTTTCTAAAAGCCATTTGAACAAGTTATAATCAAGATATCAAATTTTGGTTAACAGATCCTTAAGCAGCACGTTCAGGAGTACCTATACTGAAATTTTGAACACAATCCATTTTTTGGCCGAAAATGACAAAAATTGTGTCTATATATAGCCTTAAAGGATTTTTGGCCAAAAATACGTTTTCTCTCTGAACTAAAATTTAATGTGCCTAACTATTTAAGTACATCCAGAATAATACACAAGCACCAAGAAATGACCTCGAAAACCCATAAGTGGCGAGTAATTAGCATTGCAAAAGTAATTAAAATATTCTAAAATCATTTGAACATTTTCTAAAAGCCATTTGAACAAGTTATAATCAAGATATCAAATTTTGGTTAACAGATCCTTAAGCAGCACATTCAGGAGTACCTATACTGAAATTTTTAACAAAATCCATTTTTTGGCCGAAATGACGAAATTGTAAGTCTAAAGCCTTATAGGATTTTTGGCCAAAAAATACGTTTTCTCTGAACTAAAATTTAATGTGCCAAACTATTTAAGTACATCCAGAATAATACACAAGCACCAAGAAATGACCTCGAAAACCCATAAGTGGCGAGTAATTAGCATTGCAAAAGTAATTAAAATATTCTAAAAATCATTTGAACATTTTCTAAAGGCCATTTGAACAAGTTATAATCAAGATATAAAATTTTGGTTAACAGATCCTTAAGCAGCACATTCAGGAGTACCTATACTGAATTTTTGAACAAAATCCATTTTTTGGCCGAAAGTGACAAAAATTGTAAGTCTATAGCCTAAAAGGATTTTTGGCCAAAAAGACTTTTTCTCTCTGAACTAAAATTTAATGTGCCTAACTATTTAAGTACATCCAGAATAATACACAAGCACCAAGAAATGACCTCGAAAACCCATAAGTGGCGAGTAATTAGCATTGCAAAAGTAATTAAAATATTCTAAAAATCATTTGAACATTTTCTAAAAGCCATTTGAACAAGTTATAATCAAGATATCAAATTTTGGTTAACAGATCCTTAAGCAGCACATTCAGGAGTACCTATACTGAAATTTTGAACAAAATCCATTTTTTGGCCGAAAATGATAAAAATTGTAAGTCTATAGCCTTAAAGGATTTTTGGCCAAAAATACGTTTTCTCTCTGAACTAAAATTTAATGTGCCTAACTATTTAAGTACATCCAGAATAATACACAAGCACCAAGAAATGACCTCGAAAACCCATAAGTGGCGAGTAATTAGCATTGCAAAAGTAATTAAAATATTCTAAAAATCATTTGAACATTTTCTAAAAGCCATTTGAACAAGTTATAATCAAGATATCAAATTTTGGTTAACAGATCCTTAAGCAGCACATTCAGGAGTACCTATACTGAAATTTTGAACAAAATCCATTTTTTGGCCGAAATGACGAAAATTGTAAGTCTATAGCCTTAAAGGATTTTTGACCAAAAATACGTTTTCTCTCTGAACTAAAATTTAATGTGCCTAACTATTTAAGTACATCCAGAATAATACACAAGCACCAAGAAATGACCTCGAAAACCCATAAGTGGCGAGTAATTAGCATTGCAAAAGTAATTAAAATATTCTAAAAATCATTTGAACATTTTCTAAAAGCCATTTGAACAAGTTATAATCAAGATATCAAATTTTGGTTAACAGATCCTTAAGCAGCACGTTCAGGAGTACCTATACTGAAATTTTGAACAAAATCCATTTTTTGGCCGAAAATGACAAAAATTGTAAGTCAATAGCCTTAAAGGATTTTTGGCCAAAAATACGTTTTCTCTCTGAACTAAAATTTAATGTGCCTAACTATTTAAGTACATCCAGAATAATACACAAGCACCAAGAAATGACCTCGAAAACCCATAAGTGGCGAGTAATTAGCATTGCAAAAGTAATTAAAATATTCTAAAAATCATTTGAACATTTTCTAAAAGCCATTTGAACAAGTTATAATCAAGATATCAAATTAGGTTATGATCCTACAGCACATTCAGTACCTATACTGAAATTTTGAACAAAATCCATTTTTGGCCGAAAATGACAAAAATTGTAAGTCTAATGCCTTAAAGGATTTTTGGCCAAAAATATGTTTTCTCTCTGAACTAAAATTTAATGTGCCTAACTATTTAAGTACATCCAGAATAATACACAAGCACCAAAAAATGACCTCGAAAACCCATAAGTGGCGAGTAATTAGCATTGCAAAAGTAATTAAAATATTCTAAAAATCATTTGAACATTTTCTAAAAGCCATTTCAACAAGTTATAATCAAGATATCAAATTTTGGTTAACAGATCCTTAAGCAGCACATTCAGGAGTACCTACTGAAATTTTGAACAAAATCCATTTTTGGCCAAAAATGACAAAAAATGTAAGTCTATTGCCTTAAAGGATTTTTGGCCAAAAATACTTTTTCTCTCTGAACTAAAATTTAATGTGCCTAACTATTTAAGTACATCCTGAATAATACACAAGCACCAAAAATGACGCCGAAACCCGCAAAGTGGCGAGTAATTAGCATTGCAAAAAGTAATTAAAATATTCTAAAAATCATTTAGACATTTTCTAAGCAAAATTTGAACTTAAGTTATAATCAAGATATCCAAATTTTGGTTAACAGATCATAAGCACGTTCAGGAGTACCTATACTGAAATTTTGAACAAAATCCATTTTTTGGCCGAAAATGACAAAAAATGTAAGTCTATAGCCTTAAAGGATTTTTGGCCAAAAATACGTTTTCTCTCTGAACTAAAATTTAATGTGCCTAACTATTTAAGTACATCCAGAATAATACACAAGCACCAAGAAATGACCTCGAAAACCCATAAGTGGCGAGTAATTAGCATTGCAAAAGTAATTAAAATATTCTAAAAATCATTTGAACATTTTCTAAAAGCCATTTGAACAAGTTATAATCAAGATTTCAAATTTTGGTTAACAGATCCTTAAGCAGCACGTTCAGGAGTACCTATACTGAAATTTTGAACAAAATCCATTTTTTGGCCGAAAATGACAAAAATTGTAAGTCTATAGCCTTAAAGGATTTTTGGCCAAAAATACGTTTTCTCTCTGAACTAAAATTTAATGTGCCTAACTATTTAAGTACATCCAGAATAATACACAAGCACCAAGAAATGACCTCGAAAACCCGTAAGTGGCGAGTAATTAGCATTGCAAAAGTAATTAAAATATTCTAAAAATCATTTGAATATTTTCTAAAAGCCATTTGAACAAGTTATAATCAAGATATCAAATTTTGGTTAACAGATCCTTAAGCAGCACGTTCAGGAGTACCTATACTGAAATTTTGAACAAAATCCATTTTTTGGCCGAAAATGACAAAAAATTGTAAGTCTAAAGCCGTAAAGGATTTTTGGCCACAAATACGTTTTCTCTCTGAACTAAAATTTAATGTGCCTAACTATTTAAGTACATCCAGAATAATACACAAGCACCAAGAAATGACCTCGAAAACCCATAAGTGGCGAGTAATTAGCATTACAAAAGTAATTAAAAAATTCTAAAAATCATTTGAACATTTTCTAAAAGCCATTTGAACAAGTTATAATCAAGATATCAAATTTTGGTTAACAGATCCTTAAGCAGCACATTCAGGAGTACCTATACTGAAATTTTGAACAAAATCCATTTTTTGGCCGGAAATGACAAAAATTGTAAGTCTAAAGCCTTAAAGGATTTTTGGCCAAAAATACGTTTTCTCTCTGAACTAAAATTTAATGTGCCTAACTATTTAAGTACATCCACAATAATACACAAGCACCAAAAAATGACCTCGAAAACCCATAAGTGGCGAGTAATTAGCATTGCAAAAGTAATTAAAATATTCTAAAAATCATTTGAACATTTTCTAAAAGCCATTTGAACAAGTTATAATCAAGATATCAAATTTTGGTTAACAGATCCTTAAGCAGCACATTCAGGAGTACCTATACTGAAATTTTTAACAAAATCCATTTTTTGGCCGAAAATGACAAAAATTGTAAGTCTATTGCCTTAAAGGATTTTGGCCAAAAATACTTTTTCTCTCTGAACTAAAATTGAATGTGCCTAACTATTTAAATACATCCAGAATAATACACAATCACCAAGAAATGACCTCGAAAACCCATAAGTGGCGAGTAATTAGCATTGCAAAAGTAATCAAAATATTTTAAAAATCATTTGAACATTTTCTAAAAGCCATTTGAACAAGTTATAATCAAGATATCAAATTTTGGTTAACAGATCCTTAAGCAGCACATTCAGGAGTACCTATACTGAAATTTTGAACAAAATCCATTTTTTGGCCAAAAATGACAAAAATTATCAAGTCTATATAGCATAAAGTTTTTGGCCAAAAAATACGTTTTCTCTCTGAACTAAAATTTATTATTTTCTTCTATTTAGGAAACACATCAGAATAATACTAGCACCAAAAATGACCTCGAGCCATAAGTGGCGAGTAATTAGCATTCCAAAGAAAGTAATTAAAATATTCACAAAAATCATTTAGGGCATTTTTCTAAAAAAGCCATTTGAAACAAAAGTTATAATCAAGATATCAAATTTTACAGTTCTTATGGGTCACCCAAAGCAACGCACGTTCAGGAGTACCTATACTGAAATTTTGAACACAATCCATTTTTTGGCCGAAAATGACAAAAATTGTAAGTCTATAGCCTTAAAGGATTTTTGGCCAAAAATACGTTTTCTCTCGGAACTAAAATTTAATGTGCCTAACTATTTAAGTACATCCAGAATAATACACAAGCACCAAGAAATGACCTCGAAAACCCATAAGTGGCGAGTAATTAGCATTGCAAAAGTAATTAAAATATTCTAAAAATCATTTGAACATTTTCTAAAAGCCATTTGAACAAGTTATAATCAAGATATCAAATTTTGGTTAACAGATCCTTAAGCAACATGTTCAGGAGTACCTATACTGCGATTTTGAGCAAAATCTAATTTTGGACGAAATTCCAAAAATTGTAAGGCTTACCCCTTACAGAATTTTTGGCCAAAAATACTTTTTTTCTCTGAACTAAAATTTAATGTGCCTAACTATTTAAGTACATCCAGAATAATACACAAGCACCAAGAAATGACCTCGAAAACCCATAAGTGGCGAGTAATTAGCATTGCAAAAGTAATTAAAATATTCTAAAATCATTTGAACATTTTCTAAAAGCCATTTGAACAAGTTATAATCAAGATATCAAATTTTGGTTAACAGATCCTTAAGCAGCACGTTCAGGAGTACCATACTGAAATTTTGAACAAAATCCATTTTTTGGCCGAAAATGACAAAAATTGTAAGTCTATAGCCTTAAAGGATTTTTGGCCAAAAATACGTTTTCTCTCTGAACTAAAATTTAATGTGCCTAACTATTTAAGTACATCCAGAATAATACACAAGCACCAAGAAATGACCTCGAAAACCCATAAGTGGCGAGTAATTAGCATTACAAAAGTAATTAAAATATTCTATAAATCATTTGAACATTTTCTAAAAGCCATTTGAACAAGTTATAATCAAGATATCAAATTTTGGTTAACAGATCCTTAAGCAGCACATTCAGGAGTACCTATGCTGAAATTTTGAACAAAATCCATTTGTGGACGAAATGCCAAAAATTGTAAGGCTTACCCCTTACAGAATTTTTGGCCAAAAAATACTTTTTCTCTCTGAACTAAAATTTAATGTGCCTAACTATTTAAGTACATCCAGAATAATACACAAGCACCAAGAAATGACCTCGAAAACCCATAAGTGGCGAGTAATTAGCATTGCAAAAGTAATTAAAATATTCTAAAAATCATTTGAACAAGCAATAATCCATATATTAGCTTATCATCAGATTTACAAGACAATTAGAGTACGAGCATTGCGATTTTTACTGTAATCTATTTTTTTGGCCGAAAATAAAAATTGTAAGTCTTATGCCTAAAGGATTTTTTGGGCCAAAAATAGATTTTGTTCGAAATCTCAGTATAGGTACTCCTGAACATGCTGATTATGATCTGTTGACCACTGCGGTCTATACTTATGGTTGTGAATATATTATATATTGAAATATTCGGTGTACACTTGAAACAAGGTTATACCCTGGCACGCTGCGCGACAAATTAGTTTCAGTTGGCCCTCAGATACCGGTGGGTCCTAGGCCAATGGCCTACTTGGCCTATTGTTAAATCCGGCCCTGGTGACGGCACCGAATGTGAGCTCTTTCAAGAGCACCAGACTTGACCAACACTGGCTCAGGTACAGATACAACCTGGAACCAGCACTTGCCAACAGTGCATAACATAGACGTGACCGACCGCCCACACATCCAACGAGCCGACCAGTGGCGAAGAGAATAAAGTAAGGTACGTACAGGTATTAGGAAATTGCAAGTTGTCTTGAATCAATAAGCCGTGCTTTATTACTCATTTTGCTTACAGTTTGTTTAAAATTTTCGAAGTAAATTATGTGTCAATTCGTTGAACATATCTATGAGAGCTTCCTAATTATATTAAAATGACATTGCGGGGCGTAAACCTCAGGTAATACACCCATCCCATGGTAATACAAGAGGGCGACTTCGGAACACATTTTTCTTATTATTTCGTTCACCTTGTCGAAATGATTCGTTTATTTAGGTATTTATTAAGCTAATAATATTTCCTTTAGAAAATTTTTTAAAGATATTTTATAATCTGTTCTGTGCTTTAACTTAAACCATTATGTTGAAAAGTGCCTTGAATCTAGTGTATACACAATCTTAACGCTGCTGATAAAAAATCATAGATCTTGTTTACGAATGATGATAATGTCCCTGGCATTTGATTTTGATCAATCATTTGTCTCGTGAATTCGTCACTTCTTAAATATACTATTATAAATAGAAACATATTATGATATATATTACCAAATGCAATTATTTTTCATGAAATACATCTGTCCTATTGTATCAGCAGATTTGGAGAGTATTAAGGTTTCTCACCGATCCTTCGCGCCAAATTCACATTTCGAGTTTTGGCGCCCTTCCTAAACACAGTATTCCTCCGCAGCCAAGAGGTTACTGTCCCTCGCGGCATTTCTCTTTTCTTTTTATTTTCACTACCGAAACAAATGTATTATAATATGATAATTAATAAATATAATTCGACATTAGATCATATTTCTGGTATGATATAAATACCTCGGGTACTACTTTATTCCTCGGAGGACAGTATAGAGCAGGCAGTACTGTGTGTGTTGTTGACTCCAGTGGTAGTGATGGTCTCCTTTGTGATGTAAAATGGTTTCTACGAGAGGGAATCCAGTATCTGAAAATGAAAGGAAAAGTGCATTACCGTCTCGTGAATCTCGTAGGACCACACGGGGAGCACTTCAGGAACCAGAAGATGAGGTTTGTTATATGTCTTTGTCTGATATTGGCAGGGGCCAGTCAAAGGGCTTTTGGTGTGTTGGGTCACAGGACTATTGTACGGCACTGTGCTCTACGTTAGTAATATGTTTTACTAATAAATGGCAAGTTTGGTTATTTAGTTCAACCATGATAACGGATTATAAATTGTTATGTGTTGCTGAAATATAGTAATGGAGGTTATTGTTGACGGAAGGTTACATAACTTGTGACCGAGACCCCCCAGGCCAGGCACGTCACCTCTCCCGGCCTCCTCAACACAATTTTTCTCTGATATATTTATGAAAGTATGGCCGGTGTTGTATTATTTACAATATTCCTGCATAAAAGAATCAATGTATGAAATAGGGAAGTGAAATTGCCCCCTCATAATGTAATGAATAATTGACTATGAGAAGGGTAAGAGTGGAAGCCTGTCTCCACCTTTATCGTGTATATTTTAAACGGTGGTTATTCACCCAAGCCTAACTATTTATTTTTTCTAACTTAGGAAGATGGTTATACATAGCCTTATGTACATAATATGTACGGTATACTGTATATGGTTAGTTGCCCTTTGCTGGTGACTTGTAATGTATTTCCTCACTAAGGACACAGAGAACTGATATTAGCGGCTGGGAGTAATCCAATATAATAGTAATAGCCAAAAATTAGGTGTTTGTAAGACAATGATTTTTCCTTATGTACAGGAGGAGGTGGAAGTTGGGCAAGCACTACAGAAACAATATTCATTTGTTTTGGCAGATAATGTGCTATGTCTGATTACTGTACTTTATATAAATATGTAGTAGCTTTGCTGTGCTCACATGCACTGTTAAGTAGTAATCCTTCTGGAAGGCATAAATAAAAATTGGCTGAAGGTATTTGCACCTGATAGTTCAAATAACAAAATCATTATTTGCGCCAGAACCTTTTCATCAAGGGTTTTGGGTGCAGATAGTGAAAGATAAAAATTCGTTTTTATCCCATTTGGTATGAGGTATTATTTTTCTAGTGTAATTTCATGTTTTCTAATTGATTTTGGCATTCGCTTCTTGTGGAATTGAGCCGTTTTTTTTATTATTTTTTAGATTTTCATGAGGAATCGAAAAACATCCCAAAAATGTCTCATTTCCACAAGAAATGACGTACAGAATCGACTAAAAAACATCAAAATACACCAGAAAAATAATTTCTCATACCAAAAGAGGTTAACTTATTGTCTTGTACAGTCACTCAAAAAGGTACTGTATCAGAAAAATATTGTTCATGACAATATGACACATTGGACGTATGTTTTTGGGAAATCGTAGAGGAACAGGCGTAAAGGTGGTAGCCCTGCATGCCATAATGGTTGCCACGTTATTAGGGTGGCCAGACGCCGGCTTTTGAGCACTCTGTCCTCCATCCGGCGCTACCTACCTCGAGCCGGATGTTAATTTGTCCTCATTTTTTGGGGTCTGACTAAAAAGAATAGGCATCCATACCTGGCAGTCCATAGTAAGTAGGCTACTTCCTTTAGTTTGTGAAGTAAGTTAATTTGGTTAGCATATGCTGTTTCTGCAGGAGTAAAAATTAATATTCATTTCTTTCAGTTCTTTATTTATACTGTATGAATGCATGTATGTAATATATACTGTACAATGTGTTTAAAAAAATGAAATTTTAGAAAAATGACCACAAAATAGCATTCATCACATTATAGTGATATTTGACGAATCAACAATTCTTCCAAGTATATTTTGTATATTTTATACAACTTTTTTTATATTTTAAACTCATCATTAAACATGCTTAATTTAGGTTAAATATAGGTGACACAAAAAAAAAACTAGAAAAAGTATCCTCCTTTTTGAAAAATTGGAAATGGCCACCCTACATGTAATATATAAGACGTTTCCTGCCGTTTGTCATTTACTTGTTTCATTTGAATATACCCTGTAATTAATATGGTTATATTAACAGGGAATGACAGTCTAAAGAGACTTATCCATGTTAGACACCTACAGTAAACAATATGTGCGTGGTAGTAATGCTTAAATGTTCCTCTGCGCAACAACAACTAAATGCGTATGTTGACTATTTTTTTTTTTTACGGGGAATAGCTCACCCGGGCACAGGTCATCGACCCACAATGGGGCCTAGGGGGGGGCGAAAAAATAAGAGTAAAAGGAAATTAAAAATAGAAAAGAAAAATATTATATTAATCTACACCACAAAGATGTCGGAAAACCATCCTTTTAAAATGAGACAGATTGTATTTAAAAGATCAGAATCACATTGAAATAATACACGGCCCCTGAAAGTTGGTGGATGAGTGTGAATGACGAGGGAACTTGGCCGCTCGAGCCGTCAGCAGAGGCGGGAAAAAGGAAGTTGTTCGCAGTCATATTTCCCGCCTCTGCTGACGACCGTGTAATATTTCAGTATGGTTAGTTTTTGCATAATGTAGTACAGGGTGTATAACTGATATGTAATTTGTCTTAGTATTCCTTATTGTGGGTAAAAATAAGTATGTATTAAATGCGTCCTCCGAAAGCGTGAATTTGCTACCAGAGTTTAACGGTTAATTCATATATGTACTGTATAAGATTTCTGATAAACTTTCTACATACTCATGTTTGAAATAATGAATGTATGTATCTTTATATAATTTAGCGATATATCTTTTTCGTCAGAAACGGTCATCCTAACGATTAAGAATAAACTCATTTAGAAATACATCATTGGTTCAGGACGAAATCGGACAGATTTGCAACAGTCAATCAGCTGTAACTCTTGAGGAGGGGGCGGGGCATATCTTCTCAGCTAGGAAAAAATGCACTAGAGTGATACTGTAATGGTAAAAAATCTGAAATACAGTACATATTGTGATTAACTTAGTGAAACTGTTATCAGCACCTGAAGTGTCAATGTGAAATTCTGGTGCAAATTACTGAACCCATTTGCACTTGATATTACCGAATCATTTCCAATGAAGGAAAGATGAAAAATAAGTGTGTAAATATTTTAATTGGATTAAAAAAAGACCAATGAAGTTATTTGTTCCAACTTTTTGCATTTGTCATTAATGTTTTTAATGGAATTGTGTAAATTAAAATCATCTCATACATTATTTGCTCCATTATTGTACACATGTACTTTGATATCTGGTACAGAACCTAGCCTTACCTAACTCCATAGCCAGGAGGCTCCTAACCTAACCAAAGAAACCTACCTAACTTTACCTATTGGTTTGTTTAAAGTCTTAAAGAGATAGTGAAACTTTTATCTGCAATTGAATTTTGTCAGTGCGAAATTCTTGTAGTAATCGATATATGATAGTGTTGAAACCTGGGTTTAAAATAATGGTTGAATTATTTGCACCCGATTCCCATCAACAAGGGGATTGGTTTATCTGTGCAAATATCGAAATTGTTATATGCACTATCGGGTGTAAATACCCACTTTGCAAAAAATATAGGTAATGGTCACCATGTTTGCAAGTGACTAAATTCATTAATCTTGGTCATCAGTCTTGACCAATTAGAACAAATGCTGAACAAATAGGGGAAGTAAGTAAAGGTCCATGGCTGGGCAATTTGCCACTTAAAAGAAAATATTGTTCTAGTCATAGGCTTCTCATCGTCTTCTCTTTCACATTTAAGTATCACTAAACTCCACAACACTATCACTCTGCTGCCAATTCTTGATCATTATGAGTAGCACTAAGGTGCTCCTTATTTAAAACTACAGTACTGTATTCAAAGCTGCCTTACATTGTTTTATAGCAGAGGAGGGGAGTCAGGATCACAAGTACAGTAGATGGATGTCTGTTCACCTTTGTCTCTTTAGGATAACTACATGGCGTAATGCCTAGTTGTGTGGGAAAATACCATGCATTGAAGTAACTCGAAGTGTTGGTAATATATGCTGTAAGAGCCTTTTGATTACCTGTACGTATACTGTACAGTACAGTACAGTTTTAGTCCACATTTGTATCATATTACTAAAGTAAAACTGTAATAAGCCTCATGATGGAATGACCCATAAGGTAAAGTTATAAAATAGTTAATACCCTAACCTAAGCTAATGCACTTCTAACCTAGCATAGATAATTTGGGTTTGGTAGGTTGATCTTATTGAAGATAAATCATCGGTTGCTGGAAAGCATACACTGTTTGGGGCAAAGTCGCCAAACTTACAATATGAAAATTGTCAATCATTGTTATTGTTTTTATTGTACTGTACAGCATTAACATAAATTTATAAATACTTAAAAGGTATGATAATAAATCACTCTAATAAAAGTGAAAAAAATGGAGATATAAACACAGAGATGTGCATGCTTTCGGATAAATGAGAAGTGTAGGTAGCTATCAGATGTGAATCCAATGTGAACCCACAGTGCACTTAATAGGGCCAGCTCTTATGTGCATACTGTATTCCCTATCCTTGTATGCATGTAGGTTACTCGTAAAATATTTTTTTTGGAATGGTAGTGTTCATACACTTGTTGGGTATAAAAACTTCATATGTATATTTACATTGTTTTAAGGAGTTTCGAGGCCGGGTATATACTGCACAGTACGTACTGTACTGTTTATGTTAACACAAGCATCACTCGTTGTTTACACTGGGTAGGTTTAAGAAACACCACGAATACTGTAGTAAAATTCATGAATACCATTTTTGGTTTCCATAAAAGAACCCCTTGAAAGGTCAACATTGAATAAATGTCTAAATACTGTAATCATTGTAATAAATTGTAATACCTGTACATAGAATAAACAGATGAAAATTAAAACAAAAAGTACACTGATAATTAAAAGTACCTGTCCTATTTGGCAAAGTTCTGTACTTAAATTATACTCCAGTAGCTAAAACTTCTACCCTTGTTGTTTGAGGGAATTTTGTGAATTATGAGTTATGTCGAACATTATCTTACATCTCTGCTTGTGGTGAAATTTCCCCCAATTATTGGTAACAGTCGTGGGCATTTGAAAATAGACTTATAATAATAAATTATTAATTTTAGCCCTGGGCAGAAAATTTTTGTCTCGGGCCATAAGAACAGCTACCTCATCTATGCTACAGGAAGTTTCAAACATGCTCAAGTGCTCAAATGTTCACTTCACTTTACTGGTATGTATGTAGAATCTGTTACAGTATATTATTTTTTTGTATACAGTATTGTATCCACTAATAAATAAGAACTTAAATGTTGAATGAACGAAGTGGGAATATGAATTAGAACTTGGCAAACAAACTTTGTTAGGTGAAGAAATTTTTATATATTACTGTAATAGTGATACAATACTACCATTGTGCTGGGAGAAAGTTTTCCTAGAGTTTAAACTATGCATCTCATGTGGACAAACACTCCCATTACATTCAGGCTGCGATCATGAGCGAAAATATTTACGGATAGCGAAAAAAGTGTTAAAAACTTTTATTCACAGCATCAGTTGTAATTGTATTCCAGAGAAGATTTTGGTACTACTGACTAACTTCTCTACAAGATTTTTTGGATAAAAGATCCTTAAACAAAAATATTCAACATAATGATGGGGGATTAAATTCTTTTATGAAAAACATACGAAATGTTTGTACTGGAGTCTATAGAATTAGTTTTAATTAAGTTTGATTTTTTTTCTCAAATAATCATGAATATTTTATCTAAAACTTTGGTTAAGTAAATATATTTTTAAAAATCTGTATGATACGGGCCGTCAAATGAAAGTTTTTTTGGGGGTGCAATTCCGCTAGCAATTATATTTACGGCTAACGAAAGTGTGCATATTAACTCATCCACAGCATCTGTGTGACTGTTCGAGGGACGAATTTAATTGTAAAGATAATTACAGTATTTTATGGTGTAAACGTAATGCTTTGTTTTTAACCCTTTCAATCCTAAGTGCCTTTATTTTTGCATCCCCTTGAGTCTAAAGTTTGTAAAATGAAGAAGTAAAGGAACTGATTGATCTTGAAAATTAATGAATCAATTTTAAAAGCCTTATAACAAAAAAAAATGGGTAGCTGCTGCAGATTCTGTTTCCCCAATGTTATGATACTTTGGGCCACTATGTCACCCTAACATCTCCCTCTGCCGACATGTTGCTTATACAGTAGTCTTAAGCTACACTTCATCATCATCATATTCCTTTATATCATTAATTCATCCAATTGCATCTATTTCTCCCCAGATGCATGGGTATCACTCCTGGCTGTCATATGCACATTCCTATAGATGTCCTTCCACTATGATGTTTATAGGGTAATTGAGCACCTTTGTAATTTCTGAGGGTGAATTATTACTGCTGATGACATGACAATACATAGCTTAATGCTCATGGCCACTCTAGGAGACTTGAAATGGGGCGGGAGCCATCAAGACATAACTATCTCGTACATCCGTAGGTCTCAGGTCCCAAGTGTATGAGTTACTGTACATCTGTGTGGTTGAAAGGGATAATGAAAAGGAACTTTGCACGTTAAGAGTTATATCTAGTGTACCTTATAGCTAGCTAATGTTGGGGATCCATTAGAATTTTAGGCCACTTGAAAAGGTTATTAGTATTGACTCTTGAGTTCATGGGTATTGGAAGCAGTATACTGTACAGGTAAAGATAATATTCCATTCATCTCTAAGAGAGAGGAGTTTCAGTTTTATATACCGTATATGAAGTTTCTTACAGTATACTGTATACATGTGTCCTAATGATAAGATTTCCTTTTCTTTTACAGCTATTCTGGGATAGTGATGAACAACCTGCAAGAATTCACAGGCGAACAGGAAGCGTGAATGTTTCCTTTAAGGAAGCTACAAGTCCCAGATCAGCAACCAGTAGGTCTCCAGGTAAGGTTTTGTCAAAAAAGGAATAATTTGTTATAGATTGTATCAGGGACATACTATATACAGTAAATAGTCAAGTAATTACCTAGAAGTTTGTGAAATCGGAAATTAATAATGGAAGAAACTCTTGTGTTGGTATCATTGTGTTTGTTGATGTATATTTGTTAGTCCATTGTTTTATGCCAGTGAAATATGTGTAGGTTTCCTCGTGCACAGAATTTCTGCATATGACTAAGCTGAAACATTGGTCAATATCAAGCATGAGCACAAAAATTCCTAAAATACTATATAATGTCATCAACTGTGCAGTTGTATACATATGTGTACTGCATGAATCGTAAGAACATACTGTACCATATGTGTCGGGTTAGTGAAATACTGTACTTAAGTCCAGTCTTGAGTTTTATTTTGCTAAGATGTGAAGTACAAATTTTCTCACTAGTCTACAGTCTCACTTTATATTTGTTCAAAATCCTTGAAGAAAAGATTGACAAAATACCCTCAGCCTTATGGGTTTGGAGAAATGTTCCTAGGGGTTAGCTAAATCAAGGAGTAGTCAATATATTAGGTAGAAAGGCTTTTCAGAGGCTACAAAAGTAAAGGGTGATACTTATTATCTGTAAGTTAATGGATCTGAGTCATTGAAGATATTAAGGGAAGAGAATATTGTAAATAAAAAAAAAATGAAATCAAAAGTGACAAAAAAAATTAGTTTGTACTGCACGAGTACAGACTGTAGCATGACCGTCAACCAGCACTGTGTCATCATATCATAGAATCCTGTGTGACATCATGCAGCATTTGGCAAACAATACCTTGACTGTTTTAATTAGACTAATGTTTAATTAATACAAATGAATATGAATAAAGAATTATAAAGGTATTGATCTATTCATTCAATTAGATAATAATTATTTATGAACTCCCTATACTTGTAGAATTATCATGACGTGAAAAGCTGTTGGGACATAAACAAACTCATTTAATTTGCATTTAAGGTCTATAAAAAGACTATATTTAATGTTATTTTTTAATTTAAAGTATGAATGTAGAGTACAGTGGTCCCTCGGTTAACGAACACAATTCGTTCCAGAATGTCGTTCTTTAACCGAAAATTTCGTTAACCAAAAATTTTGTTAACCGAAACCATTGTTTCAATGGGATTTTGGGTAATTGGTTCCAGCTCACCAAAAACTACATACAAACTAAAAATAAATGCAGTAAAGAACACTTACTTTGAGGTGTGCATGTAGAAGGCTTCTGGTTGATGATGATGAGAATTAGAATGGGGGTGGAGGAGAAGGGAGAAGAGAAGGCATTGGGGTGGAAGAGAAGTCACCCCATGCCGCCATTTCACCTATAAAATTTTAGTTCACTTGGTGTAATTCAAAATTATTTTCTTTAAATAAATCAACACTGCACTGCATTATATATTGTCAATATGTAAAATAAACTTCAGAATGACCAATAATTGGGTGAGTCAAGTGGCTGTTTGGCGCACTAAAAACTAGTTCCCTGTACTTCAATTATATTAAATAATTGCTAAAATGACTAAAAACTTTAATATGAGACTTGGAAAAATATTGAATAGTACAACTTTCTTGATATTTACTCAAATGGTAACGAATTTAAGCCCTAAAACCGATTACTGTATTGGCGGACTAATACTACAGCTGGTGAGCAGGCAAAAGCAGGCGAAAACATGTTGGGAAAAATTCGTAAGGAATTCGTAAACCGAAGTGAAGAATCTTATGGAAGGTAATTCGTTAACCGAGGGATCACTGTAATGATATTTTCTTTGTTTTGTGATTGAAGAAATAAAGCCAATGTTTTACTGATATTGTGTGAAACAAAACTGATGTTTACTGGAGGGAAGGAAATTTAATGTGCTGTAGACTACAGAAATCTAGTCAATCTTCAACACCAATTCAGTTGTGGTCCCAAGTGTCCCAGATTTGAGGCTCAATATCTGTATTAACAAAGCGGCCCACTGAGTGACCATAATAGGACGGATTTTTGGTGTTTGAATGAATTGGTTGAACCTTTACAGGTCACTTCCTTAATTAATGCTGCTCTGAAAATTTAGAACATTTACTTGTAACTCATGAATTCTGCAGTAATTAGTTAAATTTTCTCCCATTTAAATATAGAAATTTTTATGCTGTACTGTATTGTAGGACATACATGCAGGTTGGACTAGACAGTAAAAACATACAGTAATAGGGTTTTATTTCATAGCATGATGCCCTCTGCAAGATGGCTCAAGTAAATTTTTTGCACCAAGTATTTATTTCTCGTCACAGGCAGCCTCTAAACATTGGTGACAGGATCAGCAAATCAATTTGAAGAAATATCCATATATACAGTACCCTTTAACTACAGTCACCTTCAAAAGTGAGAATGGAAGCAAGAGTTGCTATTAAAAACAGGAAGTTGTTGTATATTTGGGGAATTACGAGCTATGGTTCCATATCATTTCACACTTTTGGAAAAGGTTTATAGGCTGGAGCTGCAGTTGTAGGGAGTACAAAAAATTTAGTCATAAATTGCCTATATTTTTCTCATTACAAGGGTTCTTTATATTTTGATAATGGTTTAGCCTGTGTGTTGGAGAGTGAGCTGTATTGTTTCTTGGAGGTTATCTGACTTTGTACATTTGTAAGATGCTCCTATTACTGGGTTTTGAGGCCTAACCCCCATCTTCTCTATTACAGTATAAGATGGGTTATTTTCCCATGGTTGTGGGTTGAGTGGCTAAATGGCAACCGCTAGTACCTGTAGGAATGGGCATGCCTGCCTTTTAATACTATACTGTGCTGTATAGTATAGTATGTTGTAAGGGGATTTTATATATACTACTCTGATAATAAAGATTGAAGGGAACTGTTCAATGATAGACAAATCAATGAGGGTAATTAAAATTTGCTATACTCTGTACTGTACTAGCTGGTTCTTGCTGAATAGAGCTGAGTCACACCCTTCAAAGTACTGTACAGTAGTGTTACTTCCTTTAAACCTTACTTGGTGGCCAACATAATTGATGTTTACTGTAGGGACTATGACCATTATCAATGGATGTTTCTTGTGTTCCAGTTTTTGTTCATATGTGGGTGGATTAAGGAATCCTTACCCTCTGTTAAAGGGAGGAAATGTTTAGGACTGTTTCATTCCTAAAATCCAGGTATTGCACCCCAGAGGGAACACGAGCTATGTTTCATTGAAGTTAGAATTCTCTCAATGACTCATGAAGAGGGGTTTGCCAGTCTCCCTTGCAACATGACACAAGTAAACTGCTGTATTTTTGAGAGGTTGTGTTACTAAAGGTGTTCTATCATTGTGAAATTACAAATCCTTTTAAGTACAGTACAGTACTGTACTGTAATTGGAAAATGTATGGCAGATTCTTAGAACCACTGAGACCATTTGCTGGAATTTTAACCACCATTGTACATTATTATGGCTCTAATACTGTATGCAGGGCATGGGCAACCTTTCCTCAGTCGTGGGCCGCATTACGATTTATGTATTTTTCTGCGGGCCAACCCACCAAAATTTATGTTCTAGCTAACCCAAAAGCAATGTTAATATTGTATTAGCATGGACAGTGAAGCAGTTTATTCTCACGTCCACCTTATGATATTTTCAGTTTACATTCACAGTCTTTTTCCCATTTATGAAACGAAATCCACCATAATAATTTTTTAAGTAATACTGTATGTTCAAGTTTCTTGGCATTTAACAGAAGATGAGTGAAACAGTCTGTGTATACGTTGATTTTTCCTACAATTACCAAATTTTTCTTATTTATGAGACACCCACCAGAATAATGCCAATGAAACAACCTACAACTCCTCCCCGACTTACGACCTACTCGACTTACGACCACCCGCACTTACAACCTGCATCAGTCGTACCAAAGTTTTGTCAAATTCTGTATTTTCGAGACCAAACGTCAGTACACAGACAAAATTTTCGTTTGCAATTCACTTTAAAATGGCTGGCAAGCTTAAAAGTGAGAATTTTGTGATGCTGAGAAGAAAAAGAGACACCAATTTTAGATTTTCTATGTATTATTTAAGCATTTTCGACTTACGACCTGGATTTGGGTCCCTAACCCCGTCGTAAGTTGGGGAGGAGCTTTATAGGCACATCTCTCTCTACATTTTAAATCGCAGTACTGTACAGTGCAGTATAGGTACTCCTGGCATGCCGATTATGAATCTATGGCCCACGATTTGATTGCAGGGTAATTAGTGGTGGTAATGATGCTTGCAAGATATTACAGTAATTACATTATTTAAATGCTAATTACTTGCCAACTATGGGTTTCCGAGTTGCAATTTTGGTGATTGTGTTATACTGGAAGTACTTACTCAGTTAAGACTCATTAAATTCCAATTCCGATTTTTGCAAAAATAGATTTTATTGAAAATCTCAGTATAGATACTCCTGAGCATGCTGATTCTGAATCTATGGTCCACGATTCGATTGTGGGGTAATTAGTGGCCATAATAATGCTCGGAACAATTTACTTACGTATATTACGTATACATCATTTCAAGGCAAATTACTCGCCAACTATGGGTTTCTGAGGTATGATTATGGTGTTTGTGTTATATTGGTGGAAGTACTTAATCAGTTAGACTCATTAAATTCCAATTTTGAGAGAAAAGTACCTGTATATTTATGTAAAAAAATTACTTAATATTTTGTCAGTTTTGGTCAGAAATTTGGTTTTGCTGAAAATCGCAGTACAGTATACTGTAGGTACTCCTGAGCATGCTGATTCCGAATCTATAGTTGACGATTTGATTGCAGGGTAATTATTGACTGTAATGATGCTTGGATTATTTTAATTATATTTTCAATCCTAATTACTTGCCAACTTTAGGTTTCTTGTGTTTTTCTGGAAGTACTTAATTGCAGTACAGTAGTTAAACCCTGTTTGACCATTGCCCGTGACCTCACTTGGACTTGCCCAATCATTGTTAATTCCCAAGTGATCCATTGCCATATACTGTAGCAGCTCATCCATCACACAGACCGCGCCGAACTTGGCCCGTAAACTCACACAAGTTAAAATGTATATTGTTGACTATACTGTACAGTATATACTTATTTCACTTATATTTTTGTAGTTACTTACTCTTAGGTGATGAAACAGTAACGGATTGTGTGTGAAAATTATTCATTAAATAAATATTGCTTTACTTACCATAAAATGGCTGCATCTACCTGAACTGCGGGCCACATTAAATAGGATTTCTCAATCACTCCACTGGCCACACAAACACATGGTCCGGGCCGTGAGTTGTCCATGCCTGCTGTATGCCATCAACTGTACATTGAAATATAATATTAAACCATAACATATTTACTTGTTAATAATACAGCTACTCCTCGACTTACGACCACCCGGACATACAACCGCCCCAGTCGTACCAAAATTTTTTCAAATTATGTATTTTCGAGTCCCGACATTAGTGATTACGCTGTGTACTGACAAAATTTTCGTTTGTAATTCCCTTTAAAATGGCTGGCAAGCTTAAAAGTGAGAGTTTTGTGGCGCTGAGAAGAAAAAGAGACACCCATTTTAGATTTTCTATGTATTATCTTCACATTTTCGACTTACGACCTGGATTTGGGTCCCTAACCCTGTCGTAAGTCGAGGAGTGTCTGTATATTAATATCTTTAAGCGATGAGGATTAATAAATGCGTACAAAATGGTATAGTATCCCACAACTATAAACTCCCCACTGCTCCCCATATTTTTCTTGTTTCAGTATCTGTTCTGTATAGCAATGTGTAAATGCATACAGTATATAAAACACAGAAGTAAAGTATTAGCCCATAAATTGCTATCACTGTATACCTGGTATATAATGACTACTAGTAGGGTACTATCATCTTTAATTGAATATCTTAGTTTTGTGCCACATGTTGAGTGTCACAGGCAGTGCACACACTAATAGCTGCACATAAGTTACACCTCTTGACAAAGATAGTGACTGAGTCAGCCAAGGAGCATGAACACAATTATATACTGTACATACAGTACCATGGAGGCTGGATGTGCTTTGACCTCTTGCAGCCCCCACTATAACAAAAATTAAATCGGGACTTTTTTCCTTGCCTAGGACTGAACAGCTTAGGTAAGGATGTGATTATCCTGATTTAGCTTTTTAGGAATAATAACGTTGCATTTGCATTTTTTAGTGTACAGTACAGTATTGTGATTCCCACAGTGAATGCTGCGTTAAACTTTTTGGCATCTTTATTCTGAATTTTCTGTTTTCTTTTGTGGGTTCCATGCAGCTTCTGGATGACCAACCACACTGACAACACATGTTGAAGCTAGCCTTGGGCAGTCACACACGCTGTGTGACATTACTGTATTTTTATTTATATGCTGCTTAATGCTGTGACGTGCTTACTACCACATGCACCAGTAAGGTTAATAATCATGTGCTTTATACTATTTTATTTCTGTACTGTATTGTTTCACCTTTGTTATGTACAAGGTGTGACTAAAGTAAAGGGTGTTTTTATTTTAGCAATCATACCTGTACCTCCAGATGAGTGTCATCCCCTTCGAAGTTGTCACCTTCGGAGGATATGGACTTAGTGTATTACAATGATGCTGTCATTGCTAAAAAAATTTGAGCTCTGTTTTAGAATTGCTTTCAGAGCCTATTTCACATTCTCATGAATATTCTCACTGGTGATAAATATTCCTTGAGTGGGGATTTGATTTTTGGATTCATTGAAGAATATTTGGAACCAATCTGGTGAATAAGGTGGGTGATCAAGCTCGGTAATGCTACTATACACTGCCATTATGGAAGCTGAGATATGTTCCTTACAATAATTATATGACAATAATACATATATTAAGTAAATTAATGCAGTACAATTTAGTAATAATTTTTTACCTGCATTTAAAGAGAAACTGGATGAGATTTGAAACAAAGTGAAAAGTATGAAATTCAAAGCCAACATCTACAATAATTATACAGTACAGTATTACTGTTCTGTAGTATTACATTGACTAACATTTTATGTGTGAAAATAAAATCCAATGCTCAACTCTTAATGAGTTATTATGTCATCTTAAAGTTCCAGCTTTGTTTACATGGTGCAAACATTGTGGTCACAGACACCTTGTGTAATGATGATTTTGGTTTGATCATCAGGCTGGGTGTGCTCTATACTTTGTTTAATGTTGATTTGATTTTTTCTTTGATGGTAACCTTAAACACACCAAAGTAATAGAACTGAATTTAATAACACAAGAGCTACGAAAAGGAAAGGTAAAGTGCTAAGTGTAAACAAAAAGTGGAAATTCTGTAAAAACTGAACCAAAGACTGATAGGTAGGTTCCTAAAAAGTATCATAAGCAAAAGCATGTAAAGTGAAATTAATAATCCCATAGAAGAACCTGTAAGAGAGGAGGGTTATGCATTTGTGAGAAATTGTGTGTAATAATTATTTATGTATTGTACAGGCATACAGTATATATATATGTGTTTAGCACAATACTATATGTTTGCATAAAGAAAATGAAATACTACTGTACATTACTGAAAATATTATCACTACTATTATAATTAACCCTTAGCTAAATGTCATTTAGTTTTTTACGGTCAAACTATTTTCTCTGACAGAAAGATGACGCTTTATAAAATTTTCTTATCAAAAGGACAAATTTTGCTTACTGATTGTTAATCAGAGCCACAAACAATGGGAAGGAAGATACTGCATACTGTGCTGTATGTTACCAGGTGGGAGGTAGGGGCCATTGCTACACGCTTCATCTTCCCTCTTCCTCGCACAATGTTTCAGGCTAATGAAAAATTTCAATGAGACAAATTATTTACAAGTATCAAGATGAAAATAATGTATTTTTTAATTTTATGATAATAGGGACTGAGATGTGATGGGGCTGGGCTTACGATGAATGTGGATTTGAGTCCTGACAACACTGTCGGTACCTGTCCCTCTCCGTGTACTTCCCAAACACATGTGTACTCAGATAGTCATATTTCTTTCAGTAATCACAAAGAACAGGTTTATGGGCTTGGGGCATCAACATGGGTAAGGGTGAAAACAAACAAAAGTTCATTTACGGTGGTTTTGTACTACAGCTTTGTTTTTCCATGATGATTTTACAGCCCAAATCATTGCCACTACTCCAATCTCCTGAACCATGAACACGTTTTGCATGTGTTGATGATGCACTCTTACCTGGTATATGTGTAATGTGTGGAGAAGCATATTTTCTTTGCTCTCTTCATGACTTTTCTCCTGGTCTCTTAAGTATTTCTCCTCCGTGGATGACTAGCTTGTCAGTGTCACTATTGCTGAAGCTCAAACGCCAGCTCTCATTTCTAAATTTATTCATTAAGTCTACCAGTTCTTCATTCTCACTTCCATTCTGATTCTCATAATATTTTACTTATTTTTCTGGGTGTCAAGGCAACACTACTATGATGAGGGGTCTTTCCTCGTGGAGTACCAATGGAATTGCCAGATACAGTATATGACGATATGCTGTTAGTGGAGGGAGGGACGTGGGGATGTAATTCTGTAGTTGCCATGCGTCACAATAAATCACTCGTGCAGAAATTAGGTTCTAAACTAAAAAGAATTATTGTGGTCCCTCGGTTAACGAACGGTTCGATTAATGAAATTTCGGTTAACGAATTAGCTCCCATAAGGATTTTCAGTTCGATTAACGAAATCCTAACGACAAACACGTTTTGTCGTGCGCATCAGCTGATCGGCCAGTCTGCCAATACAGTAATCAGTTCTATGTTTACATTCGTTTCCAGTGGAGTAAATATCAAGAAAGTTGGTCTCTTGAATATTTCTGCATTTTTTATATTAAGATTATTGGTAATTCTGAAATTTAGTTATCATATCGATACTGTAATATATATAGTACAGGGACAGAAAATGTTTATCATCTATTTATGATCGCTGCTGTTTTCGGGTAAAAGCTCAACAGTACAAAATACTCAATAATCCACACAGTTTCAGATTTAAAATGTGCCAAGATTTGAATGTGAATTTTTAAGTTTGATTGCTTTGTTTTCACCATTTACGGAGTCTTGCATATGGATATCGAAACAGTTTTATTTAAAAAAAATAAAGATAAAGAGTGGACAATAATGACACGGCCGAGTCCAGTTGAGAGTATGAGCTCTCTTAGTGGCACCTGATTTATACTATGCATTTATCTCAAGGAATTATTATATAACATTTAATATTATCTACATTAGCACACGTAACATGGTGTTAGTGCAGTAAATACATATGAAAATGTTCCCACGATTATTGTTTTTTATTATTTATTTAATTTTTTTTTATATATTAATTTATTATTTATTTAATTGTTACATTTATATTATAAATACTGTATATACATATCTCACAGTAGAGTTGATATACAGCAATCTAATAAGTGAGGGAAGCAATGTAACATGAATTATATAAAAGTGAAACGAGGGGACAGACACAGCCAGGATACGGGCTTTGATGGCAAGTATATACAGTATATAATTATTGCAATGGTAATTTCTGTCAACATGACAATACTGTATGTAATATAATGTTTTTGATGGTACGGTAAATGTTATAAAAATATTAATACTTGGACAAGAGATATCTTTTACGAGATGATTTAAAGGCATCCTCAAAATCATCATCAATGTTTTATGGCCATTTTCCACACTTGCGTGGTTCAACCGCAATTAGTGTGTGTCATCCTCTTTAACTTCCCTTGTTTCATTGCCATACACCATCACTCTGCCTTTATTGCTGTCAGTAAAGGTACCATCTTCTTAACCTTCCTCTAGTCATTTCTGACTTGTAAATAAGCTTGCTTCAGTGCCCCCTCCAGCATGATCATATATCTCAAGTTAACAGAACTCATTGAAAGCCCAGGGATACAGTATATCCCCAATGTTGAGTTTCTCCAGCCTTGCTAAGGCCACCTGATTACTTGCACATACAGTACAGTACACTTAAAGTCAGGAACATCCTGCAGTTTGCCATCTACTGCACTGCACCTTTTGTGTACTCACTTTGCACATTATTGAGTTGCCAGTATCTTTCTTAATGACAGCATATAGCTATTTTTCACTTTGCACCACAGGTGGTGTTTATTTATATACATGTAGTGTACTGTATATCTGTATATACAATACAGTAAAGCTATCATTGATGTAGTCTTAAAACAAAATTTTGTTGGTTTCATATTGTGTAGAGACTCGCTGTGTGCATGTCTGTGTGGGAAGTGGTTAGATGCTTTTGACAGTCTTTTAGACCAGTAAAGCAACATATTGCTGTATGGAGGGTAGCTAAATGATTAACCACTAGAAAATGATAAGTGGTTGAGGTCAAGTGTGTGATTAAAGATACTGTCCAGGAAGAATGAGGTGTTAAAATTTTAGGAAACAGGGAGATGCGTTGGCTATTGGCCATAGAAAAGTTGGTTTAAATCTGGTTTAAATGCAATCGTACATTCATGTTGAAGTTCACCCAAGGGCGAGGGTTTTACTTCTGATGAGTACCTTCCTGGTATTGTTACCTTGTGTGAATGCCTGGGATGACACTTGAATACAATATTTACATCTTTTCATTTTTTTTTTCTGAATGTAGGGTCCCCTAAAGATGACCCTGGTTTGATGGCAAAAGATGGATCTCAAGATTGCTCTCTCATTGCACTTGAGTCTAGTGAAGAAAGTGAAAAAGGTAAGAAATTTATTATTTGCCCCTGCTGTATTTCTGTTTTGCAAAAGACTCATAAGTTCTATCAAAGGATATATATATATATATATATATATATATATATATATATATACACACCTGTGCGAACACACACATACACACCAGGGATGGAGTACAGCATGCCCTTCAAATTCGCTGGGGTTAGGTTCTCAAAATGGTCGCGAGTCGCCAAATCCGCGAATAACATTTGCTGACCTGGGGGGGGGGGTACATTTTTACTTGTGAACAAAGAAATGTACAGGGGGCCCCCCAAAATTCGCGGGGTTAGGTTCTCAAAATGGCCTCGAATCGCCAAATCCGTGAGTAACCTTAGGACAATTATTTCTTTTACCTGTAATGTACAGTGCTGTATATACTGTATGTGTGTGTGTAGACACACACACACAAAACACATACATATAAATAATAATGAGAAAATCCTCTCCCAAATAATCAGAAACAAATTTATAAAAAATTTGAGTTCACCCTCAGGTCTACTCCGTGATTTGTTATTAATAAGGCACGGAATAGACTTGAGGGTGGACTATCACATTTTTTATAAATTTGTTTCTGATTTTTGTGAGAGGATTTTCCCATTATTATTTATTTGTATGTGTCTCTAGAATGAATGGCTCCCTGTCCCAGCTGCAAAAATACCGGCAGCTTTAAAACTACCCACAGACATTCTTAGGTACATCCAGGGTTTCATACGCGAATAATAGAGGACGGCGAAATAAAGATCCGTGAATTATCCGGGCGTACTGTACTAGATTCGTATTCGGTATTGATATTCGAATGCATTTGAATACAGCATTTCAGGGTATGGTATTCTTATTTGTACTGTACAGTGGGGTATGCTATAACTAATCTAATTGGTTCTAGAACCTTGTTCGTTATAGCATTAATCCGTTCCAGGCCCCCAAATACAACCACTTAACACTGAAAAATATAATATAAAATTGTAAAAAATGTAAAAAAGTGCATACATATGCATCTAAACCCCTGAAATAAAGAATATAATTAATACTTGTAATAAAATTTTTTTTTTTTAAATAATGTTCGTTGTAGGAGTTTCGTTTGTTATAGCATTCTCAATTTTTTAGGTAAAACTGTTCGTTATAGGAATATTCGTAGTAGGATCCGTTCGTTATAGCATACCCCACTGTACAGTACAGTGACCCCTCGTTTAACGAACGCCTCGGTTAACAAAATTTCGGTTAACGAACTGCCTTCCATATGGATCTTCAATTCGGTTAACGAACAAAAATTCGGTTAACGAATTTCTTACGAACCGACCTCAACATGTTTTTGCTTGCACTGACCGGGCAACCAGCTTTAGTGTCAGTCCGCCAATACATTAATTGGTTCTAGGGCTTAAATTCCTTACTATTTTAGTAAATATCAAGAAGTTTATACTATTCAATAATTTTAAAAGTTTAATATTCAATTTTTTAGTCATTTTAACAATTATTGAACATAATTGAAGGTAAAGTGACTAGTTTAATGCGCGGCATCCAGCCTCTTAACACAGCAAACAGGCGTTAGTCTCTCTGTTTTCACTGGAGGTAACATCTTGCTTGAGACGCTCTTCAACTAAACGCTTTTTTTCTGTGTTTCCAAGCAAATTATTGGTCATTTTGAAATATATTTTACATATTGACAGTATATAATGCAGTGCAGTGTTGATTTAAGGAAAATAATCTTGAATTAC
>NW_024730668.1:21211762-21299262 GCF_018991925.1 Homarus americanus
TATATATATATATATATATATATATATATATATATATATATATATATATATATATATATACACAGTATATATATATACACAGTATATTCAAAAAGTTCGGTGAATGGTACCTCTTCCAAGGAATGAGTGAATTATGGTCTGACCGGTGGGTGGGGCTTACATCATCCACCCTCCTAGTTGCCACCAGACACCATTACAGTATGTTCCTTGGCATGGCTTTGAATGAGGTCGTGTCTGTGGCATCTGGTGCATTTGGCCCAGTTTGAGCAATGTTCAAACATGAAATTTAGCTTTAAGCTCGGCAAGACGGCAACAGAAATACACAACATGCTTATAACGTTGAATCCACTTGAAAACAGTCTTCTCTTTCCCTCTCATATCTTTAAGGAGTTTACTTGTATATACAAAATTTCCATTTCTAACTATCAATTTTCAAGTAATAAATAGTTTTCAGAAATGCTTAAATTTAACTCTCTTGCCATGTACACAATGCCAAGTTTCAAGGACGTGAAAGTCAAGCCCCTCTAATCTGGCACCCTGTGGTTGAGCATGATTTGTGGTTGTCTGTCTTGGCATTTGTTCCTTGTGCTCTTACCTATAATAGTTTGTTTATATCCACCAGTGTGGCCTCTCAGTGTTCTGTGCTTTTATTTTGTTCTAATATACTCTTTAATATGTCTTTAAAGAGTGATGGTAAGTCTACATAAGCTACATCTATGTAAAGTACAGACATTAATATACTACAGGTATTCCCTCCGAACACATAAATTATAGTCTATATAAATTCACCAGATATTAAGATATGTATTGTATGCAGTACAGTATTTATATATACAGTAGTAAATGTATGCACTAAATATTGGTAACTGGAATGTTTTGTTCTTCACAGACATATATAGTGTACAGCTGCACCTGGCTTATGTAAATTACAAACTTAAATAGTCCTTTGAATACATTTTACAGAACACTATTAATTACTTTGTACCAGTGGTCCCCAACCTGCACCCGTGGAACCATATTATGGAGCCCGCAAGGGTTTATTAGAAAATTTTAAAATATTTGGGGTTCTTTGTCAGATTGAAAATAATGAAAATCTGTACAGTAATAACTTGATACGACTTTAGTGAGAGAGAGAAACTGCCGTTTGTCCCAAGTCTGTTGTGTACAGGATGTGTGTTTTTACCCGACTGATCCCAGAGAGAGAGAGAACAATCCTGATAGTGTAAATGTAAAATGTATGTAACTGGTAACAGGTAATTGTGTTAAAACTGCAAATAACTGTAGTATTAAGATTTTTTTTCTCGAATGTACAGGTAGATCTAAAGTTTTGGCGCCCTCCACTATTTGCTATGGCAAATGTGGCCCAGAGCCTATGAAAGGTTGGGGACCATGGCTCTGTCTGATGTTTTTTAATTACTATTTTAAATAAAAACCACCCAGATATTAAAATATATATCTCAGTTTTTTGTGGGCTTTCCTTGGTGATGGGCAGATTATTACTTTATTATGTACCCTGTAATTACTGCACAGTAAGATCTCATATTTCACTCGCAATTTCAATTGGCATTTTTGAATTTCGCGAGCACTACCTAATGTAACATAGTCTTATATTTGGCGTAAAATGTCGTGAATTTTGCGAGATCCGGCCAGCTGAACACGAGATCCAGCCTGCTGAATGCTAGCCACCATCTTGAATGACATCATAGCCCTCATACCAGTTACAGTCATTTCTGCTACAATGCGTGTTTTGTCAACGCGAATTGGTTGCAACGCAATTGATGAATAGGGGAAGGCTGTTTGTAAAACTCGAACTTTTGCATACGAATGTTGGCTATAGCGCTATTCCATCCTCAACGTTTTAAGCGTGGCGCGGGGTTATGCAGTGTTTACAGTTCATGTCCGACATCACATGTTCAACTGATTCGTGTCTTTTGTTTGTGAAGTGTTTTTTGAGAGGTATGTATTTTTTTTTATTTTTTATTTTTTTTTTATTTTTTACTAATTTTGTTTGCAAATTTAGCTATTACCCATAAATACTGGATGAAAAGAAAAAGTAAAAAGAATGTTTCACAGTAGGACTAATAATGGTTTACACCAGTGCTCTCAGTTTTCATCATGTGATCAGTTGAATCGCATGGTTTCTGTCAATTACTCTGTGATTTTCACTATTTTCTCCAATTTTGTTGTGTTAGCGGTGAATACGGAAAGGCAAGGTAAGAAGAATGTTTCCAAGAAGCGTTCTGGTGATTGAATTGCCGGTGGTGAACGTGAACGTAAAAGAGGTTTACAAGAACGCAACTATTTCGTTGTAGCCCGCGCCATCCTAGCGACCGCCCTGGCTGTTATTGTGTGCTTTTTTGGGTGGTGCTACCACCTGCCGAGGCCAAGATAATGGCCTCTACCTCTACTGGGGGGTAACACTGGTGCTGGTGGGACAGACTCACCTAAGCAGCCAAATAAGACTTAAGCTGACCGTCTGGGGTTTGGAAATTTCTGAGGGTGCCTGTACGAAATGTTCACACAATTACTCAAGGTACTAGATGTTTGGACCCAAATTCTGGAACAGGGTAGTTATATCGACAATATATACCTACATTTTGCCAAGGCTTTTGACAACATACCACATGAAAGGCTGAAAATTAAACTGGAAGGGTATGGGAATCGGGGAAGTGTCCTAGCATGGATCAGAGACTTTCTCCATGACCGCAGGCATGGAGAAAGTCACAACTGATGTACCACAGGTCAGTTTATTAGGCCTGCTGTTGTTTGTTTGATTCATAAATGACATGCCTGACACTGTGCATTCCCCCATACAAATGTTAGCAGATGATGCCAAGTTATTTTGGGAAATTAAGAACCAAGCAGACTGTGAAGAGCTGTCGAAGGATCTCTGTGAACTTCAAGAATGGTCGAAGAAATGGCTGCAAAGGTTCAGTGTCACGAAGTGTACGAGGCTGCACCTGGGATGTACCAACGGAAAGGATGCATATCATATGTCCCAACTGGATGAAGAAACTGCATTGATTGAAACAATGTAAAAATGACCTGGGTGTGTACGTTGACAATGAGCTGAAGTTCTCAGGCCTTTGCGAGAAGAAGGATTGGGCAACTAAATTATTGGGTCTTATAAAAAGGTCGTTCAGATATCTAGACGTTTCGTCCCTCGTAGCAATCTTCAAGAGTGAGGTGCTTCCCCGTCTGGAGTACTGTCACCCCGTCTGTTCCCCGAGATAGGCTAAGGACTTTGGCACCACAGCTACCTTGAGAGATTAGAATGCCTGCAATTGCCTAGCTTACCGGTATACTACAGACGGGCAAGGTGGACCCAACTGAGGTTTATAAACATCACAAAGGGCGCTACTCAGTCGAGTGTCCTTACCTGGAGCTGGTGGACGCTCGCCCCACAAGGGGTCACAGCTCAAGGTTGAAGAAGTCACAGGTCCAGAAAACTGTGAGGGGGAACTTTTTCGGAGTGAGAGTTGTGAATTCTTTCAAGACCAGACTTGACAAGCACTGGAGCTGGCTCAGATGCATTCAGGAGCCAGTGCATGCCCAGTACTTGCCAACAGTGTGTAACAGAGACATGGCCGACCGCCCAAGCAGCTAACGAGCCAATTAGTGGTGAAGAGGATAAAAGTAAAAAAAAGTATACTGTAGACTCAAATCTGGGCTCCTTGGGGCAGAAATAGTTTTGAAGATTTTCCGGTTTCCTGGGTTCTAGGTCATCCATATTACCCCAGGCCCACCAGGAGTGACTACATCAAGTTTTGCTCCCACACACTCATACTCGGTTCAATGTTTGTTTTACTGTTTAAATAATAAAATAAAGACAACATCATTGTATGCATACTTTTGATAAACAAAATAGAAGTTGAGAGTTTCCTTAAAATGAATGGAATGGGTTTGTCGATGTTCCAGAAACTTTTACTGTAATGAGTCGCAACGTTTGTCGGAATTATAAAGTTCATAAATAAAATTATCTGATTGAATGAATAGCCCACTAGCTACATTCAATACTGTTTGTCTGTTTCTAATTATTATTGCTTTCACATAACTTTTGAAATTAATACTGGTCATATTCAACCAAACATTTGAGGCAACTACTGTATTGTATACCAGTTGCTACTTCTCGTCACGCAGCTCATTTGATTGTGTGTAGCAGTTTCTCGATAATTTCTGTGACCTTCAAGCAGCTACAGGGTATCTCTGAGCTGAATAAAATCGACTTGCTTTAGCCAAATAAAATATTAAAAGTGGCGACCCCATCGTGAAAGGGTTAATGTGTTTATTATCAGCTTATAATCATCGTGTACACCAAAAATATTGTTATTAAAAATATGTTTGTAGGATTTTAAGACATTTGGGGATTTTTTATTTTTGTGTAGGAACGTATCTCAGGGGATTTCTGAAGTTTGGAGCCATGGATAATAGATACATTACACGAACCATATGGGAAAGATAGTGTGCTATTTAAAACATTTCGGTGATAGCCACTGGTCTTAGATTGAAATACCTGTACTGCATATACTGACAGGATATTTTGGTTTGATTTTAGGTCAAACTAGTTTTTTGTATTATTGATGTGTCATTGATGCATTTAAGGGATTAGTTGATCACAATAATAGTTGGTTCAGAGTTATAATTCTTTTTATCATTTAAGACTAAGTTAAAGTTATTTTCCAATTTATGAACAGTTCCAAATTCAAATCCAGCCTTAATAATTATGATAGTGGTAGCTTATGCTATTTCGAACTTCAATAGTTAAGCACAGCATTTTGTAAGTTCAGCACTGTAGAGATATTTACTGTAATATACAGTACAGTACTTAACTTTAATTTCTCTTTCACAATGGGACATAGAAGATTGTCTGGGCAGGACATTGGTTTGACAGATAGGACTGGTCTGGTCAGGCAGAAACTGGTGTGGGAGTGAGAGAATAAGCTATCGGAGAGTTCCGGGTTTGAGGGATTCCTTCTAAATGGAGATTTTACTGGACAGAATATGATTTGTGTATGTAATAATGTAATTCGTCTATACACTTTCAGTGATTTTAGAAAAAACTTGTACAGTACCTGATGAACTTTATGTACAGTACAGTATTGGTTGAAGTCTTTTGTTTGGAAGTCATATACACTAACCAATATAGCTTACACTTACTCGGAAAAATAAACAAAAACATTGGAAGTAGGATTAAATAGTGGTGCTTTGTTTTACTGTACTGTAGTAAGTACAGTCAGTACATGATCTCTTGGTGTCTTTAGGAAATGTTTTAAGATTTTTTTCAACAAACATTACTGATATCCTAGGCATTGCCTGGTGACAACAGCCTTTTGGGATCTAAAGTGATGTGCTGTAGATTGGGAAATTTAATGCAGTCAAGAAAACTTCAATGTGATTTGTGTGAGCCTGATTATATTGAAACAAACAAGGCTTCATGGATATAATTAAAAAGTCAAAACTTGCACAGTTATCCGGTACTACGTATACTGTATTAGCGAATGCTCCAAAATTATGATACTATTCCTTTAGAAGCCTTGGCTTGGAATTTTTAATTGTGCTTCATGTAATGCTTAACAAGTGGGTTTATGATTTTGGATATCTTACCAGAGATGAGATTGTAGTTATTTTGATGGCAGTCTGTCCAGTATTTAATGCATTGAACAGCAGGAATCAAATTATGAAGCTGAATGTAGTTTTTGTTTGGTGATATCATTATTCATTAAAGTGTGAATTTTTTTGGTATACAGCTGCTCTGAGAAAACTGAGAACGCGAACCCTGGCCGTTTTGCTGTCTCGCTCGCTTGCGGACAAAAAACTGAAGGGCTGGGCCAGGAAGAGACCTTCGTGTTTCTCCTGTGAAGAGGCTCCTAGGCCTCAACCCAGCAGAGGTAGCCTATTCCCCTTTCTCCCAACATGCAGAACCCTCCCTTCCCTTCTTCCCACAACTTGATCTTTTCCCCATCAATGTGGCAAGAGAAGTGCTGGCTGAAATGGTGATATGTGCTTTATTTTTGTTGGCATTCAGACGCTAATAAAAGCTTTGCATGGCCTCGTGATAAATTTTTAATTTATGGTACCGTACTCTATTATTTTGCTGGGATAATATATGAATTTATATGTTCTTATTAAGCACAGCTATTAAGTGAAAAGGGTGATATTTTTTTTTCATTGTGCTCTATGAATTTCACTTCCTACAATGAACCAACCCTCAAGCAATTCTAGTAACTGTTATGTAATGCTTTCTTACGTATGTCATTGATTTGCTTGCTTTATTTAGAGTTACAAAGTTACATGAGAGATAACTTTTGATATTTTGTGTCTATCCCATAAGCCTAAAGCCTTCTCCACACATTTCTTCTCTTATCTCTTCTTTGTATACTTTACATTGTTTTTTGGGGGGTTTCTTCTTTCGATTTCATCACCTTTTCTTTCTTATTTCACTCATGTAAACTCTTCGGTTATCCTTCTTTTTTTCTCTCCATATGTTCATCCCATTTCAATACTCAATGTTTTCTTCTATAAGTGTACTCTCCTTATCCTCAACTTTTATTTTAAATCCATTTGGGTTGCTTGTGATTTACCTTCCATTCTATTGTTGCAGTGTATTAAATCTCTATACAGTATATAGAAGAGCTAGTTGTATCAACCTTTTTGTGTTAAGCATCCTGTAGTTTATCATCTTCATTTTATTATTAGACACTATCCACCAGGGATTTGCCTACTTTTCAACACACATTAGCTTTCATTCTCTCATTGCTGAAAATTTTATCCAATGTTTAAACACTTAATCTCTGCCATATCCATTCAGTCATGTCTCAAATTCTAATTTGATTTCTCAGACACATTCACTTTACTATGACAATGCACCTCCATTAGTTTCTGGACTTGCACTCGAACTTGAATTACAACACTTATTTAATTGGGTATTTAGTTTTCCATTTCAGAATTATCAGTACAGTACATTACTGTGTGTAGTTGCAATAGGAATTTGAAACTTGACAGAATAGATGAAATTAAAATTTTCTCGATCAGATTGTAAAGCCTTTGCCGAAACTCTTGGCTAACAATACAATATAAAATTAATATGATGCACATCTAAATTAAATTGTTTTATGATTTGCATCTCTTTCTCTACATCCAAATTTCATACTAAGGAAACTTGAGATAAGACTTCTTAAGTCATCAGCCATAGCTGAACTGTATTTTGTATTGGTTTCGAGATCTTTTTTTCCAATTCCTTTCAATTTGATTTTTCACTTTGAACATACTACTGTATACTGTACAGTACTGTATTTGACTTGATAAGATACCCAGTAAAAGTTGATTTTCATAAAGGACACAAAACTGTTTATTATTACTGTTGCTTCATACCGTATTTCAGAGTTTTTAATAAATTATTAGAAAATTATTAAAAAATGTGTCCCCACAAGTTATGCAAAATTCGGCAGTATTTTGCAGATTTGAAATGAGTGATGATTGATTGTTTTTAAACGAGGGGGGGGGGAGGGGAGCTTAAAGTGATAAATTGGAGGCAAAAGAATTCAAAAGAGGACATCTAACAAAATTTTAAATAATTGAAATTGATGTGCTCATTGAATGACCAGATCTTCAATTACAGTGATTGTCATTGGTCCAAATACTGAGTTAATTGTTCACTGCTCTTGCTTTATAGAGTACAGTAATATGTTAAAAGTGACACATCTAAGCTGGGTATAAGATCGTTTGACTTATTTATTATTGGTCGAGGGTGGTACAGTATGCTATTACAGTAAAGCAAAGTTTTGGGCACATTGGTAAAATGAGATCTTTTATCCTTTTTCAGAGTTAATATATTTCACAAATGAAGTTGCCATTACTTGCTATGGTATAAAAAGATTAGATTGCTACTCAGTAAATTGTCATGGGAATGTCACTTCATATTATGATACATGTTGCAGTGCTAGCTAACTTCAGGTAAAGGACCAATGCAGCCATAGCACTTGATCTTGATGTACAGTAGTTATTCTGCTTCCCATTTTCTTTCTCAATTCTACACAAATAGTTTTACTGGTAGTTTTATCCACTCATTACATCATCATTTTATGTACCATGAGTTCATAATGCATCTCTGTCTTTTTCCAATATTTATCTCTACATTACTGAGTCAGTTCTTACATCTTTACACATATTCTACTCTATATGGAAGCCCTTACCTGATCTTGGTACTGTAACTCTCTTTGCACATTAGGCTATAAATGCACAAAAAATTTTGTAATATCTCTCCAAGTTTTTATCACGAGAAGCTTTCTTTAGAAGAGTGAATATTGCATTCACATCCTTTTGTTTTTCTAACATCTTCTATGACAAACTATTTATACAGTATATTAAAAAGTGGATTAATATGTCTTATCCTTGTTGAGGAATGTATGTTTTAATTATTTTATATAGAAAAGTTAAGAAGTAAAATGAGACAATCATGAGTACGGGGTAAATGTGTTTAGCATGTGCACTCGGCTGAAATATTGTTGAGAATCCCCATTACCGTACTCAGGTGAAGCCAGCAATCTGTAGCAAGAGAAAATGTAGTAGGTGAACAGATGGGCATCAGTCCTGAAGTGCTTGCCTCCTCATTTCTTTGCTACTAATTTTTGTTTTTATTTGTAAAATTTTATTAGGGTAGTAGAATCCTATCTGATTATATGTCAAAAGTGTTATCAAAATATATTAGTTTTATTTCACTCTGGTAACAACCAATCATGATGTTGCTTGTTTTTCATATGACCAAATATTACTACAATAATTGCAGTCTTTCGGAGGTTAAATCTCCAAAATCAAGTGACACCCATCTCAACAAGGATAAAGAAAGGTGAAAGGTTATAGGATCTGTAATTTTGGTGCATGTGCCTAAATTGTACACAATACAGGCATTTTGTAATCAAGTGGCAAGAGTGTAAAAGGCTTTATTCTTATCTCAGAAAGCCTAGAAATTTACTTGTTTGGAGAAAATTGGAATGTCAAGAGGGAAAAGTTTCAAAATTTCAATAAACAAGTAAATAGAGGTGTAATTTATATATATTTTAAAAAATGTGATGTTATTTGAAGACTTAGATTAAAAATATTTTATCTTTTCATGTTGGTTAATGCAGAAAGATTGCCTAGTTCTCACTGGAAGGAGACATTATTATATTGAATTTTGAGGACTACAAAATTTTTCATTTGAAAATTGGTTCGAAAGAATCTTTGGCCTAATTAGGTACAAAATATACCAATATTGTATGTTGAATTTTTTAACTTGGCTATAATTTTGTGCTAATGCACATAATTTTGGTGTGCAGTACAATTGAAAACTGTTGTAAATTCCTATACATTAGGAAAGGTCGAGAAAGAATGAAGCTTGTAGTGAATGGCATTTGCTTCTATATTGACTTGGGAAGCACTGGTAATGCTTTTTGTGTTCTGTGCATTAAGTGCTATGTAATTGAAAAAATTCTTCTTCATTAATCAGACGTATTTAAAACGTTATGCTTTGGGTATCCTGTCAACCACTGAGTCATAGCTACTCAAATGACTGATTTTCATCCATATTTGTTTTAGTCTTTGTTAATGCATCTTACATAATATTTACAGTTGCAGTATTATAAGACATGACAGACATATAAGAAAACCTTGCACTCACAAACTGGTATATGTATATATACATTGTTTTTCATTTATTTAAACAGTTCAAACATGTATACTGTATAGACATTGTATTGGTCTCTCTCTCTCTCTCTCTCTATATATATATATATATATATATATATATATATTATATATATATATATATATATATATATATATATATATATATATATATTATATAATATATATTATATATTATATACGTATTATATATATTATATATTATATATATATATATATATATATATATATATATATATATATATATATATATATATATATATATTATATATTATATATTATACATATATATATATATATAGCTCGATAGTGTATTTTTCAAGAATACTTGAGCTTCTGATAACCACAAACCATGCAAGAATTTTTCGGCCAAATTATGTTGAGGTATGTAGATATGATAGATTTTTATTTTTCCCACAGATTCCCCACGGGGAAGGCCTTCTCGTATAAGACAAGATGAGGTTGTTGCCGTTGAAGCGGATACCGATACAGATGATGAAATATATAGACGTAGTCAGTCACGCCGAACTCGTGGCCAACGCACCAAAGATAATAAAAATCCAATTAAGAAGGAGTTTGTAATGAATGGTGATGATCTTGGAGATCACAACCACATTGAAGAGGATGAAGGTTGGTTTTCTTGTGTTTATTGCAGTTACATTTCCATTGTTTGCTGCTATCCTGTGGATATAAAACACTACATTGAACTTGATTTAAACTTATTTTCCATCCTATGGGACCACTGCTAATTAAACTGTTTGTTACCATGAAGATGGAGACACATACAGTACATATACTCAAGCATAAATATTTAATTGGTACCCTGTACTATAGGGAAGTACTGAAAGATTGAGGTGAAAGGTTCTTTGAGACCTGTAGAATTAATGACGTGTGAACTCCGATTTCTCTACATCTTATGTGCAGAAGGGAATCATCAGTGTTTTACAGCCAATTTCGACACTTGCTTGCATTTGCCGTGATTACCTCATGGCAGCTTTCCATGCTGCATGGTTACTCTCCATGGGTACTGTTGTATGCCAATGACTTAGTGCTGATAACAATTAATATTAAAGAGACAACAGAGAAATTTAAGAAATGAAAGGAATGAATGGGTTAAGGGTTTGAGAGTGACTGTGGTGAAAACAAAATGGAAAATGGCTATGTGCTGTCCATAAGAAAGGTGTTAACAGTAACTCATTAATATGCAGTGAATGTGGAAGGTAAGTACACACGAATTGCAGTGGATTTGATGGCAGAATGCAGAATATTGCGGACTCTTAAGTACAGTAATCTAGAAGTGCAAGTTGTCGTAGCAAGGGTTGAGAACCTCAAAATTTTTGGGATATGCCCAGACAGTGTTGATAAGTTCTATTACCTGAGTGTGATCACTGCTGGTGGGGTGCCAAAGCCTGCTCAGTTGCAAGAGTCAGAAATGATTGCAGTAAGTTTAGGTATTGCTGCCTTTACTGATGGCAAGAGAACCTTCCCTCTGCACGATAGGATTGATGTATGCAACTGATGTGAGAAGTGTGATGTTGTATGGCAGTGTAACGTGGCAGTTAGAGGATGACATACACAGGGTTGAAGAAGCTGAATTGATAATGGTGAGGTGGATGTGCGATGTGACACTGAAAGACAGGAGGTCCTGTTCAGTTAAGAGGGTGGTTGGGTATTGCGATTATTGGCGAGTTCTGCGTAGAGGTAAGCTGAGATTGTTTGATCATGTGGAAAGATTGGATGAGGCTAATTCAATTAAGAGGTGCCTGAACCTAAATGTGAAGGTGGGGAGAGGTAAGAAATGACATTGGATTTAAGAATCCTGACAAGAGATTGCAAGAGACTTTGTAGTATAAAGAGCTGCACTGAAATGACTAACTGCAGGGAAATTTTCCTCCATAAGAATTATTGGAATAAAGGGGGGGGTGGGGGTACATTCCTATTCATCACAAAAAATGTTGACCATGGGTATGTAATTGGAGTTTTTTACTCTAAAATTAGAGCCTGATAATAGCTCCCCAGACATTCTGAATTCTAACTACAGAATGTCTCAGGAAAATTGGTCTCTTTTTACTACATGTAGGTATTATATTTCAGCTCAAAATCCTGCATCAAGGTCCAGAATCCCTGTTCCCAGATGCCTTGCCTGCATACCTTGACTGTAAACTGTCCATCTCTCTCTACTGCATTTTTCACTCCCCTTCATCTTCTTCACCCTTTCCAGTATTTCCCAACATCCTCTAATCATCCCCCAACTTCTTTTAGTCCTCCTGAGCCACTGACATTTTCCCTACAGGTATTTCTTTTTCCTGCCTCTTCCAGTTCTCCCATGCTCCTCACCCCTCCCAACCATATTTGACAGTAGTCATTGTACAGTATGGGTAATTACCTTTTCTAGATATATGACCTTGGCTACACCCTTTATTAATGCTATGTATTTTATATCATAGAAGTACAGAAGTGTGGAATTTATTATCAGTAGTGTCATGTGTAAGAAATTTTTCACACAAGTATAGAATATTTTTCCAAGGACTTTCAACTTTTCTCAGGTCCAAGACGCAGTTCTCGAAGAAGAAAATTTAGTTCATTTAATGACCAATCATGGTTAGTAGGAAACAAGAAGTTACGTGGTTATCCATCCATTGTTCCTAGTTCTGAGCCAGAGAATGAAGAACCCAGACCTTCACGGAAATTATGCAAGTAAGGATGTTCTGAAGTGGATGTATTTTGTAGATAATTGGTTTGTTGATTACTAATACTGTACTTTAGAAAAAATTTTATGGTTGTATTGTATAGTTACTGAGCATTTAAAATATATCATAAGCTATACAAGGATAATGTGATAATTTGTGGTATGTAACAACAATTATTAATCCTGCACTCAGTTTTAAACTACCTATAGTAAGTTATACTGTAAACCTTGAGTTGTGTAAATGATCATAAAAGGATTTAGGCATATGAAAATGGAAATTTTTATTAATACAGTGACCCCTCCGTTAACGAACTCAATCCGTTCCAGAAGGTCGTTCGTTAATCGAAAAGTTCGTTAACCGAAACCATTGTTTCAATGGGTTTTTGGGTAATTGGTTCCAGCTCACCAAAAATTTCCTAAATTCAACAAAAATGGTAGTAAAGTTCACTTACTTTGAGGCGTGTATGTAGAAGGCTCCTGGATGATGATGATGATGATGATGGGATTTAGAATGGGGGTGGAGGAGAAGGAAGAAGAGAAGGCATTGGGGTGGAAGAGAAGTCACCCCATGGCGCCATTTCATCCATAAAATTTTCGCTCTCTGGTGTAATTCAAGATTATTTTCTTTAAATGAACACTGCACTGCATTATATATTGTCAATATGTAAAATATATTTCAAAATGACCAATAATTTGCTTGGAAACACAGAAAAAAAAGCGTTTACTTGAAGAGAGTCTCAAGCAAGATGTTACCTCCAGTGAAAACAGAGAGAGACTAACTTCTGTTTGCTGTGTTAAGAGGCTGGATGCCGCGCATTAAACTAGTCACTTTACCTTCAATTATGTTCAATAATTGTTAAAATGACTAAAAAATTGAATATCAAACTTTTAAAATTATTGAATAGTATAAACTTTTTGATATTTACTAAAATAGTAAGGAATTTAAGCCCTAGAACCGATTAATGTATTGGCGGACTGATACTAAAGCTGGTTGCCCGGTCAGTGCAAGCGAAAACATGTTGAGGTCGGTTCGTAAGAACTTCGTTAACCTAATTTTTTTTCGTTAACCGAATTGAAGATCCTTATGGAAGGCAGTTCGTTAATCGAAATTACGTTAACCGAGGTGTTCGTTAGACGAGGGGTCACTGTATAGGTAAACCTCTATTTGCTGTGGGGTTAGGTTCCTGAAAACCCCATTGCAGGTTGAAATATCGTAAATGATGTTCATTATACAGGGGGTACTGTAATATGGAGTTCAGTGGGATAGGTTCCTGGTCAGTCGCTCACTCATGTAAAATAAAAATATATATATACTCTGTATATCCTAGAATACTACTAGCCCTACAACACAATTAAACAACACTCGCCACATCATTAAGAATAAGTATAATTGTCATAACATGTCCCCTTCAAGGCTAAGGGAACTCTTTAAAGTGGAGTGGAGACATCAACCTGAGTCCCACGGAGACACTAGGGAGTCTGAAGAGTGGAGACTAAAGGTATAGCCTTCATCCCGGTCTTAAAGATGGTAACCTTTCACATATTTATATCTCAGTAACTGGAGACTAAGGTTCAAGGTTTTCACCACTATATACAGTATATATTTTAACATGGTCTATTTACTATTTACTTTTTAATGAATGACAGGAAATTTAATGCTTCATGCATATTAAAACCTTTACAGATGGCCAACTCACCTGCTGGGTTATAGCTGAACAGTCAGTTTGTGAGTTCTTCTTACCCTGATGTTATTTTAGTCACTTTGGGCAAGTGGGTGTATGGGGATTTGCTTCCCTATTTTCCTCCTAAAATTTACATCAGGTGTATTGATTCTTCTTAAAAGTTCCAGATATATTGATAAGGAGGTTGAACCCAGACGTAGAAAACTTCGCCGATATGACGAGGCGGAGGACCAAGATTTTTGCCCCTTAACACCTAAATCACATAGACCTACTAGACGTCGCCGTGTCCCACCAAGGAGATATAGGTTAGGATATTGTCCATTCAGTAGTTCACTATAACTTCAGAAATCAGGCACTCCAGCAACCAACAGGAGAATCACTGTGTTCATATGTTGTGGATGTGAAGCCTGGACTTGGGATGATGTTTGAGTATACGACCCAATTGAGTGCAATATATGAAGTGATTAGGATGCAGGGAATAAGTGTAGGAGGAAAGATGGAAATGAAGGAAGTGTCATGCAGAGATTAACAGGACCTGCTCAGGTGGTGTGGATATATTAGGAGACTGGGAAGTGATTGATTGGTAAATAAAGTATAATTCAGAGATAGATTGTAGGAGCGAGAGGGAAAAAGTCCAGGAAGGAGATGGATTGAAAGTTGCACTTGAAATGATGGGAAGGGACATCCTGAAAACAGCATTATGTATGAATGAGCAGAGAACATGGTGTTGACTGATTATGAGCAAAGATGTGGAGATGATTGGTAAAGCTGGGTCGTGTGGAGTGTCAGCAGCAAACTAAAGGATATCATCAGCTGTGATGTGGAAAGGGAGTACCATAACAGAATATATTTATTACAGTAGTATGGGTATAAAAGAGAAAATGTGTTTGTGCATTTGCTCTTGACTTCACTTCCACTGCATAATACTTAGAAGAGGCTTGAAAAATGTAAGAAAATGAAGACTTCCTGTTATAGATTTTTTATGTTATATAATTACAGTACAGTATATTACATTTTTATACAGAAATAATTGGTGAGCAGCCAGTTCGGTATAGAGAATTTTCGGTATAAAACAAATCCGAAAAGTTCGTCCAATATGTAAAAAAAGCTAAGCATTTTTAATTCAGATAATTTTTTTTTGTAATACTGTACTGTATGAATTAGTTATTTTGGTAACACAATACTTTAATAAATACTAATTATCATAAATAATGCATAAAGAATACAGTAACACATTGATATTGTACAAAAAGTACAGGAGTAGCTCGATATATTACATTAACAGCTCTTTCCTTGGCTGGCTGGTTGGTCAGAGCTGTTTGTCCATATAAACATATCACCAGGAACTTAATACTACACAATAACTCATTTGGGTTGAGTGTGGTATATTTTTTTGGTGGTGGTGGAGGGGGGGCTGATTAATTTACAATAATATTTTATTAACCCGGGCACGAAATTAACCTAATTAATACAAAAATGATGGTGAAATTGCATACGAAAACTGTTGTTTTAAGGATATAGTGAGGCGAGGAGGAATTTTCCACTCACTCCAGCCAGCAACTTGCCTTTCCTACCTTCTCTCCCACAAAGAATTAACTTCTTGCTCCTCACTTTTATTATTTTATAGTTTTATATTATATTTTCTTTATATCTAAGTCACATTAGATTGGAAATGATTGTAAATTTTTTTTCCATATTGATAATGCAGTACAGTACTTGAACTTTTTAACCCTTGATATAATATCCGGTACTGCTTTAGGGATGACCCAGATAACTCGGAAGAAGAAGATGTAGCCAGGCGGATGCGAACTAGATGTGGGAACCAATTAAAATCAAAACCCAAACTTGATGGAGAAGATAATGAAGAAGATATAGAGGAAATCGAAACTGATGGTGAAACATTAGACAGATCCGAACAACATAGTAAGAGTTTCAAGGAAGATCAAGAAGAGACACAAGATGAGGACAGAGAAGAGGGGAATGATGGTGATGATGATGAGGATGACGACGATGATGATGAAGAGCTCCCACAGAAGAGACGCACGACAAGAAGTACCTTAGTTGCTGCTGGAGAGAAAATTGAAGACTCCGAAGAGGAGGAAGAGGAGGAATCACCAGTGATGCGTAGACGTGTAATTAAGAGGATTCGAGACCCCATTGCTGCCAATGCTCTGTCTGTGAAAAGTCCGGTATGTTATTTTTGCTTTTTGACTCCTATTTCTTTGTTTAAATCCAGAGAATGATAATGTATTATAAGAGATGATAGTGATTTAAGTGGGATGATCATTTGTGGAAATGTATATGAAAGTGTTTATATTCACTGAGAGGATGTGCTAGAGAAAACAGAAAGATAAAATGGAACGATAAGAAGAGGAAAGAATACATTATGTTTGAATGGGGAGGCCTTTGTGTCTATAATAGTGAAACCAATGCTTTATTTTTTTAACAAAGGTTGAATGTTCTTAGAAGTATTTACATGAGGCCAGTTGTAACTAATGAAGAGTGTACATGAGGCCACCCTCTTCTAATATTGTAGGCAAAGAAAACTACACTAATGGGGAAACTTATGAACCTTAATTCTTTGCATTTTGGTTTTATTTAGATGAGTGAGCACAGGCAATCTTCTGTCTTCAAATATATTTTTATGTATTAAGTACAGTTTAAAGGAAATAGTTATAGGAATAATAATTGCCTATGAATAGTGTGCAATATGTAGCTGGCTATGAAGACTGTTGTCGTCGTATTGTAAACTTAAACTGATCTTTCATTCAAGTTTGAGGACATGTATTCAAGAGTGAAAAGACAACGTCGGCCAGTCAAACGTTTTATGTATGAAGATGAAGTTCCTGCGAGACGGTCTCGAAAGCATGATTCCTCTTCAAATGATAGTGGCAATGATAAAGATGATGAGGATGATGATGACGATGAGGACGATGAAGAGGAGGAAGATGGAGATGAAGTGCAAACTAGGTCACGATATTCACTTCGACGGAATAGACAAGAAATAAGACCCTTTCAGCATACTGCAACAGGTAATTTTCTGTGGTTCATTGCCACCTAGTTAAATTTGATGCATTCCTTCTTGTGTTTTAGTATATATATGAGGATCATTCAGTTAAATTTTTTCCTGAAGTATGAGTCATTACACAAATGGTTTTACATTCTGACATACAGAATGTAATCAAGGAGATGCATTATTCTAGATCTAGAAATTTCTTAATGCTTTAAATCATGTTTTATGGTGTAACTTAGACATTCACACATTAGAGAAGTATATAAAACACTAAAGAAACCTGAAACTGAGGGCATACATTTGGAAACAAATACTAGATTTTTCTGATACAATTATAACTTTAAGCCCATTAATTTAACAACTTTGGAGCTCTGCCCTGGTCGAATTGCCCGAGGGGTTTGTATGAACCAAATTGTCCAGTTTTTATTGTGGAATTCTGACATTTTATCGATATGCTGTTTTTTTTCCCCCTAGGGCCTAGCACCTTTGGTTTGCTTTTTTGTACTGTCTGGATTAACTACTTGAGTTGCTGGGTGGGAAAAACAGTATCTTGATAAAATGTCCAAGAGATACTGTACTGTACTGTATATCCTTCCTAAATTATTTTCAAGACCAGGTCATCATTGTTTGAATTTCTTTTTCTAAGGTTTTTCATCTGCTCACACATATTTTAGATACACCATTTAACTAAGTTGTTTTATCTTATAGGTGTTCAGTGTCCTCTTTAACAAGTACAGGTATACTGAACTGTATATAATTTTAAACCAAATTTGGCTTTGAAACTTTTTATCCATGTAATAGGATATTTCAGTCTTTCCAATTAGTTACATTCAATGCATGATTTATTTCTTGCATGTTTGGGGAATCTCATGTCCAGTGGAATTTTGCTTTTCCCTCTTTTGGGATGGGAAAAAATAATTTAGAACAAGTGTTAGACCCAATTTATTTATTTATTTTCTTCTTTTCAATTCAGTGACAGAGGAGTCATCAAGAGCCAGGGGATATCATGAAGATTCTCCTCCTAGAAGACATCGGAGGAATCACAAGAGATATCTTAATTCTCCAGCAAGAAAGCACATGTTTCATCATAAACGTATGGTACGTTTTGTGGTTAAAATTTGTTTCATTCTTTTGAATCCTTGTAAAAGGAAATATTTTTTTATATACCAGTAAGAGGTTTTGCACAGATTTAGACTGGAATGGTTTTTCCAAGTGAATGGAGAAGACCAACTGGGCTGAGAAATGTATGTGTTTGAATGTGGAGAGCAGAAGAGCTAGGGGAGAGCCAAGAGTGACATAAGGATAGGTTATATATATATATATATATATCCAGTCTTACTAAGAAATAAAGCTTAATAGGTCCTAGTATGCTTAGTAATGGTGCAATTATTTACGGTATCAAGATCAGTTTTATCTCTTGTGTGGAAAGCTCTAAAGAATTCTTGAAGGATCTTTCTTCTGTCTCTTGTGAGCTTAGTTGAGACCTGTGTATGGACTAAGATTGGTAAAGTGCAGACAAAAATCTGTTGATTGGATCTATTGCACATTGGTTTGTCAGAATTTGCTTAAACAAAAATATGAAAATTGAATGAAGGCAAGAAATACAGGGTTTATGCTAATGTATCAGTATTAACTCAAACTACATATCATATTAGTTGTTGCTAAAATTAATACACGAGGGCATTTAGGTTTTTCTTTGATGGTAGTAAAAAATATAAATCATTCATTTTTTAAAGAGGTCCTATGTTAGTATTTTCATTATTTCTTTGCGCTAAATGGTTATTTTCTGCAGGCTGCTCATCATACATCAACAAGTAATAGCAGTAGTTCAGATGAAGATCGTTTTGAGGAACGTAAAGCTAGAAGTATGGCAAAATCACGCAACCGTTGCCTTCCAATGAATTTGTCTCCAGAAGATTTATTAACTACCACACTAAAGTAAGTACAGTACTATATTTACTGTTTGGTTTAAAAACTCACCGGTACAACGGTGAGTAATTTGGTTGGTAATAGTGGGCAACAATGCCTTTTATTGGTTGAGATTACAATCTGAGCATTTTTGCGATTTAGTTATTCAGTATTTCTTACTTGTTCCATGGTTGAGTGGCAAATTTATTATAAAGTGTTTTTAAAATTTTCTTACAAGTGTTCAGAAATTCCATACTGCCCATCAAACAATGTGTTGGTCAAACTTATTTTTTCTTCTTCCTAATTCTGTCTCTTCCTTTCTTGTACTCCTGTTTACTTTGAGCTATTCCAATGACTCATAGTACTAATGTTTTTCATGAGTTTTATTTGGGTAAAATTATTTCCCACTTATTCTTTCTTTAATACTAAATCTGTTATTTTAGGGAGCGAGCAAAAATTGGTTCCAGCTTAGCAGACATAGACCCGATGACTTTGGATCGCTCGGTTACGTTTGATGCTGTGGGTGGTCTCTCTCATCATGTGAATGCTTTAAAGGAAATGATCATCTTTCCTCTCCTCTACCCAGAGGTGTTTGAGAGGTTCAATATTGCTCCTCCAAGGGGAGTCTTGTTTTATGGCCCACCTGGTAAGATGAAGTTCATGCTCATTATTGAAAATGCAATTCTTTTATTAGTGTTACATGGTGTGGATTAATCCCTTCTATATTGCAACCATAAACTTTAACTAGCCAATTGTACATATACCTTGGCACTGAACTTATCATTAGCAACCGTCTGGGATAGCTTCAACTTGCATTTTAAGGATTTGTTTTAAAGTCAAATTAGATTTCCTAATTTTGGGGGGTATTTTCAACTCCCACATTTCATTGTAAATAATTCATACTACAGTATAACCTCAGATATCTAGAATGCATGGAGAATTGAGTGTGCCGGATAATCGTTTTTTCCGGATGCTTGAGAGTTATCCTTATAAATATGCATCTCACACTTAAGAACATTGTAATAGTAAATATTATAAAAGGGCATAGTAAATACAGTCGGCCCTTAACATACGCGGGGGTTATGTAACAGAGATACCCGTGGATGTTAAAAATCCGCGTATTTTTGCTGCCCCCCCCCCCAAAACCCCTGGCCCCTCATGTCCTTATTTACTGTATATACCTGTGTGTAGTTCGAGTTTTTAAGACCAAATTATTTGGCAAAAAATTGGGGGTCGACCCCAAAACGGGTAATAGTTTCGTTAGGTTGAAAAATATTTACCAGTAACTACCAGTAAACAATGGAAACGATGTACCAACGCACCACCAGCTGTGAGTGTCGGTACAGTTGCCAGGGCAGATCTCTTGCGTCATCATAGCAAGCCCAAAGTAGCCAAATCCATGGTATGGTAGCACAGGACGATGTAAAACATAAAGTATTCATTTATTAAAGTTTATTTATAAATACTGTACATAAATTTTTGTTCATTACATTTGAAACATCAATCTTTGTTAATTAAATTTGAAACAAAAGAAAACTACGATACCGTATTTTTATTAAAATATTAATCACAAGTATATTTTACCTTAACTGTGACTGAATGAATATACGTATTCTCAGAAATAAATATGGAAATATAATATTTTTGCTGGAATGACGTACATATTACAGTGGAAAGTGGGATAAAATCATGACGAAAACAATGACTTTCGCTTTCTTTCGTTATTCAAAAGATTTTACCGTAATCGCTTTTCAAATGGTTTTCAGTTAAAAAACTGTTGTACTCGTACTGTATTACAATAATATTCTATCCTATCATTAGCCTTATAATCCCACAACTGAAAACCATTCGAAAAGTGATTACGGTAACATCTTTTGAACGAAAGAAAGAGAAAGTCATTGCTTTCGTCACAATTTTATCCCACTTTCCACTAATACGTACATCATTTCAGCAAAAATATTACATTTCCATGTTCTCAGAAATAAATGATAGTTTTGTTGAAACGTAATGTACAGTATTTAATATTAAAATGCAAAAATAGCTATAAAAACAATTAATACACCCGTAATGTACTGGCTGGCATCTCCACTCGTCCCTGCTCCCGCGTCCAAGGTCACCACTCCTCCCAACTCGCTCCCTCCTCTGCCTCCTCCACCTCCTCACCGTCACTACTGCCGACAACAAACACAAATGTTTTGTGAATAACTGCACCTCCACTTCCTATGTACAGTACTGAACTGTACTGTGCTGTGCATTTTTACAAACAATAAACATGGCAAGAAAAGCTATTAAAAAAAAAGAGATAAAAATTTCACTTTACTGTACCGTACCTTTCCTTGGCGACAGGACGGGGGTCATCGGGCTCATCGTCACTGAATTCCATAACGGGTGGTGAAATGGGGGCGACGGTGGATTCCTGCTTCCTCACTGCCGCCAGTGATTGATGGTGTTAAATCTCACCTTCGGTGATCAAAGAACATGGTGATGGGGAGTTGTCGTCTCTTTCTTTTCATTTCTTCCATGATGTTTTTGTATGGAGCAAAAACGTCATCTATCCCTCGCATGAATTTCAGGGCACGCACCATGGAGGGGTCCATACTATAGGCCAGGTTTTTCAGTGCCTCAATATTCCTGGTCATCTCCCCCAACTTCTCCAACGTTATTTCTTGGTGCTCTTCCTCTTCCTTGCCTGAGTCTACTAACTCCTGTAGATCCTCCTCGGTCAGCTCAGTGTCGTGCTCTTCAATTAGCTCCCTAATCTCGTCCTCTGCCATGTCCTGGAAGCCTTCAGCAGCCACTTTCCTTGACAGTGCCAGGGTCTTTCTGAATATTTTCATTAAAATCCATCAAAATCATTTTCCTTGTCATCGTCTTAAGCACCAAACAGCTCCTCCCAGTCTTCTCCTTGAACAGGGCTAGAGGGTACATGTTTTTCGAATCGTTTTCAATTAGAAAAATGTTACAGCACATGTATATTTTACCTAAACTGTGCCTGAATGAATATATTCTCAGAAATAAATAGTAGTTTTGCTGAAACGTGATGTATTTCAATGTAAAATAGATAAAATACATGACGAAAACAAAAGACTTTACCGAACCTTCCAATGTTCAAGAGATGTTACTCGTTTTTTTAATAGTTTTTGGTTAAAATACTGTTATATTACAATGATATTCTATTCATACTGTGCTTGATATACTACATTCACGGAAATGTAATATTTTTGCTGAAATGACGTACGTATTACAGTGGAAAGTGACGAAAACAATGACTCGCCTTCTTTCGTTCAAAAGATGTTACCGTAATCGCTTTTCGAATGGTTTTCAGTTAAAAAAACTGTTGCATCACAAGTGAATTAGGATAGAATATTATTGCAATACAACAGTTTTTTAACTGAAAACCATTCGAAAAGCGATTACGGTAACATCTTTTGAATGAAAGAAAGCAAGTCATTGCTTTCGTCACTTTCCACTGTAATACGTACGTCATTTCAGCAAAATATTACATTTCCATATTCTCAGAAATAAATAGTAGTTTTGCTGAAACGTAATGCATTTCAATGTAAATTCGGATAAACTACATGAAAACAAAAGACTTTACCTAACCTTCCGATGTTCAAGATATGTTACTCGTGTTTTTAGTAGTTTTCGGTTAAAATACTCTTACATTAGTGATATTCTATTCATACTGTGCTTGATATAATACATTCACGGAAATGTAATATTTTTGCAACTACAATGCTGATGTCAACACAAGCGTGGTTACAGCGAGATTGACTGAGTGAGGGAGAGCTATGCTTGTGTGTGTGAGGTAGCGAGAGCGGGCGGTGTCCCGTGTTCGGTGCCGCATGCGAGTTGAATGGCGCGCGATTTGAATGTACTTCAATTACTTCAATGTACAGAATATTCCTCCGGCGGGGCAATCGGCGTATTTGCAAATCTGTGTATGCTAAACCCGCGTATGTAAAGGGCCGACTGTATATTATAAAATTAATAGAAAGGCTGTACTCATTATATAGTACTGCAGTGGTGTGTGTAATCCTGTTGTACAGTAGATACAGTTACTTGTTGAACTTGAGTAAATATGGGTACAATAATCACTTAGTTCACTACTATTTTTCAGGTTTGTTAAGTTCCTTAAGGTTACACTTAAAAATTATTTTTATTGAGGGCACTGTAATGGCGACACCCAGTGTGTTTGGCCAACATGGAGGATGCACACAGCATCTCTAGTGGCCAGAAATGAAACCACGGGCAAAGCGACCCCAAATTAAAACCGATTTTCTTGATTTTTTAAATGTGATCAGACATTACTTATTGAAAATTGATCCCACCAAAAAATTCCAGTTGCTTGAGAGTTCTAGATGGTTAAATGTCAGATATCTAAGGTTATACTGTACAGTATAACTAAAAATTTGCTTTAGAAACATTTGTTTTAACATTTATGGTTATTATATATATTTTATTTTTATAATTTATTCTTAATGATGCCCCTAATTTTATAGTTAGAATAGCATTTGTAAAACAGTTATTTTGGGAAGAAGGAAACTAACTCCTAGGGAAAGTAGTATTCTGTCATGGATGTGTAACATCATCGTACTGTTTAAAATTTTTATGTATGGGGTAATTTGTGGTGTTGAAGCAAGAGTGATGGAGAGGAATGTAAGTCTGATAAATTGTGATACATGTTATAGATAGGGGGTAAGTCAGCTTGACTTTGCAGTTGATTGTGTCTAATGAGCGGTATGGAAGAAAAAATTATAATAATTATCAGTTTATGAAAGTGTGTCATATAGGAAGATTGGAAGAAATAAATATTTCAGGTGTCTTGGAGTGGATATGTCAGAAAATAAAAGTATGGTGAATTGAACCACAGAATAGTGGAAGGAAATAAAATACTGTAATATATGGAATAAAAAAATGCATGGAAAGAGGAATTATGTCTATGGAGGCAGAGATGTGGCTGTGCAGGCATTACTGTATGGATGTGAAACATGGACTGTGGATGCATGATTTAGAGCAAGATGTTAGGTGAGCAGGATGTAGAGGATAGGAGGTATGGTATTATTGAGAGAAGGTAACGTTAAAGATTGGTTAAGAGTGTTTGTAAGTCAGAGGTGGATGATAGGGTGGAAAGGGGATGACGAAGGAGGAGATGGAACACTAGGGAGAAAGAAGCTCTGGATATGAGGGGATACATATCAAGGAAGCCCTGGTAGGAGAGTATGGTACTGAATGGTTTATAGGTATGTTACAACAATTATAAGTGGATGTGTGAGAGCAAGTAAGAGTGATTTTAACAAATGAGTTCTTATTACTGGCATAATATTTCACACATTCAATAATATATATGACAATATTCCTTAATACTGTGTCTCACATCAGGAACAGGAAAAACTCTTATGGCAAGAGCACTTGCTAATGAATGCGGCGTTGGTGGCAAAAAAGTGGCCTTTTTCATGCGCAAGGGTGCCGACTGTCTCAGCAAGTGGGTTGGAGAATCAGAGAGACAGCTCAGACTTCTGTTTGATCAGGTGATTTATATTAATAATGTACTTTATTCCTTTAATTTTATTTACTTATATACAGTAAAGCCTCGAATAACGACGGTAATGTTTCCCCGTGAGGATATGTCACACAAGAGAAGAAGGGACGCCATTGTTGTTGTCAGTGTTTGTACCCATCATGTCAGGTATCCATCTGAAACTGAAGAAAATAAGACCCTGGTAGTTGCTGTAGTAAAATTAATGTAAAAAAATATGTATGTTTTAATTAATGTTATTTAATGTACAGTAAAGGCAACCACTGATGTTAAAGAAAAAAAGAGTGGTAGTGGAATGGCAATGAATACTTGTGCCCTCAAGGAAACCGCGTCATTTATCTTATTAAGAATATGTACAAAAGATTCATTATTGTTTATTACTGAATATATATTTGATTGAATTAATATTTATACCCCCTTGTATATGCAAAATGAACAATTCAGCTCATTAATAATATGTAGAATATTAAAACACACTAGAGGAGACGAGATGGTATTGTTTTCGTGAGTGTATACAACCGTGCACCATTGTTTTCGTGAGTGTATACAACCGTGACGATGGTTCTACATAAGAAATTGAAGAAAATAAGACCCTGGACGTAGCTGTAGTAAAAATAATAAAAAAAAAATGAATATATATGTTTTAAGTAATGTTATTTAATGTTAATAAATGAAATAATAGAAGTAGCTAACCATTAATGGTAAAGGAAAAACGAAATAGATTGGGAACGCCATCGTATGTAAGTGCCTACGTACATGTGAAAGCATCGTCATTTCTCTACATAAGAATACGAAAGCAACACTTATTACTGTTCATATATGTTTTAAATAATTACTAATGTAAAGCAAAAATTCAACTCACCAATGGTGATAAAGTCTAAAACATAAGGACAGCCAATGAATGTTGTGCGAATTTTTACTCAAATGACGAAGTCATCAGGTTCAACTCTGGTTGATGCTGTAGGTTCAACTCTGGCTGAAGCTGAAACTTTCCATAAAGATGTCATAGCTGTTGCTGAAATTGTTACTGAACCTAAAGTTTTTGCTGAAGCTGCTTATGATGCTGAATTTGATGGTGTAGCTGAAGTTGATGGTTGAGGCTGTCGAAAGAACCTTTCACATCCGCTTTCTTTTCTCATTAAACATCTTTATGTAGAGGTCATATGCATTTTTCACGTCCCTGTTAATTTTAATGCTTTGTTCTGTTAATGGATCCACTTCAGAAAATATGTTCATTGCTTGCTCCATATAATATCCACAGACCTCTCACCCTTTTCGTATCGTCTTAGCACATCTACTTTCTCGGCTAAGCTTATTCACATTTTTTTTACTTTTGAACTAGCTCACTTGCTCTCTTGCTCATGTTGAATAGGGATGCAAAAACGCCGTAAGAAACCAGAGAATGTTTTTCTCCTTTTCCTGTTCAGATCTGTAAAAACAAGACTCGCCAAGCTGCTACTGGCGTTACCACTCACAAGCCCGGCATCCTCCGTGTGCAAGGCGTTTTTTCTTCTTTTTTTAATGCATATTGGGATTTAGTTATTATTTATATGAAAATGAAATTTTACATTATTTTTATTTCTATTTTCATCGTAAATATGAAGAAAATTATGGTGTAAACTGAATTGGGTCCTAAATTAACCAGGGTCTTAAATATGAATCGTCGTCAGTAGAACCGTCGTTACCAGAGACTTTCCTGTATATAATATTTTTTTCACTTTCCAACCTTTTCATTAATGTTGGATGGCCAGGAACAAATGCAATACAGTACAGTATATACCTGTACATACATATTTTCCATCATTCATTTTCATTCTTTTAATACAGTCATGCCTCACTTAACGTCCCTAGTTACGTTCTTGGAAACGTGACGTTAACCGAATTGGACGTTGTCCGAACATCACATTGTGAACTTTGTATTTATACTTACGTATATGTGGAATATTGCAGTGTACTTGTACTGTACAATATTGACTAAATTCACTAGATGATGTACACAACTAATGAAACACAGAGGTTAAGAAGGCTAATAAAATAACATAATGTCTACATTAGTTAATATATTGTAGTAAAAAAATACAGGTATAATTTACGTACAGTAAAGCATGTACAGTACTGTATAGTAAAGTAAAATTAAACAGTACTCTGTTCACTGATTGAGAGGTAGATGCAGTATCGTATCCTTAAATCTGATGGACTTTTCTTATTTCTATATACGTACTGTATACAGTAAATTAAAATTAAGATTTACATTTTAAAATTATTTGGATGCTGATGATGCTGCGGCGCTGCCGACGAGGCAAAACCAAGCATACACTGTTATACAGTTTGTAAACTTTTTATTTCGTAAGTAAGGAAATCAAATTAAAAGTACTGTACTGTACACTACAATAGCCAAAAAACATAAACGAGTAACATAGGCATTTCTTATATCTATCAAAAATATTATGGATATACAGTATACAGTAGATACTGTACTGTATCATCATATGCCTGGCAGCACAATCTATTTTGTTTAAGAACACGTGATGCATGCGTGAGCGCACCCACTCTAAGGCCATTTACGTCTGCTACGTCCCGTTGTCTGAACGGATTTTTTTTATCCCTATTATTTTCTTATTATTTTTATGGGCCACGGACGTATATGCAATGTGACGTTCGGACGGACGTAAAGCGACGCATGACTGTATTAATGTTGTAAAATAAATGTGTTATGCTATGGAACTCTTCTTCCACAACAAAGCCACAAATATGGTTTACTCTTATTATTTCAGCAGCAAATTTCTCCCCCAAAGTCAGTTGACATAATTATCACCACCACATTCTCTGCCACCATTATTTCATGGGCATTTTTTTTATATTTGCATGGGTTAATTGTGACTACCTGATGGCAGATCTCCAAGCTGTTTGGTCTCTTGCAGCCTCTCTTATCTGGTTCTTATCTCGGAGATAATTTCTCACACCCCTCCCATGTCATTCTTGGCTTACCTCTAACTCTCCTCCTTTCCACATTTAAACTCAATCATTTCTTAACCCACTTGGTTTCCTTCAATCTTTCCACAAGCCTGAATCATAAAAGCCCACCTCCTCACAAAACCACCAATAGTCTCAATATTCAGCCACCTTCATAGCTCTGAGTAGGGTTTCCTATCTCTCGACATCACATTTTATGTGATGTGTAACAACCATACAACATCATAAATATCATGCTGGTTGCATACAACTTTCCTTTCAAGTGAAGAGAAGGTCCTCTTGCCATTGTTAAAGGCAACGCAAAATAGTGTTTTTAATTTCATTGTCATTATATTTTATTTTTGGTGTTTTGTGTAAGTATGGGTTTATAGGTTTATTATAATGCTTGGGCTCCATTTTTCAGGCTTATCAGCTGCGTCCATCCATAATCTTCTTCGATGAAATTGATGGACTTGCTCCAGTTCGTTCATCTAGACAGGATCAGATCCACTCCAGTATAGTGTCTACGCTTCTAGCTCTTATGGATGGACTAGATTCCCGTGGAGAAGTTGTTGTAATAGGAGCAACAAACAGAATTGATGCCATTGATCCTGCTCTTCGTAGGCCGGGCCGCTTTGATCGAGAATTCAGTTTTCCTCTTCCATCAATGAAGGTATGTAACTTAAGACACAAAAGGATTTTGATACAGTCATATAATGAACAAAGCTAAGAAAATTTAGGTTGCTTAGGTAAAGTTTATTAATTCTGAGAATTATGGAGTGAATGAGGTTTACTTTGCAATATGAGGTCTGAAAATTAAGTTTGCGAACTCATACTACAGGTGCCGGTACATACCTTACTGAGTATCTGCGCTGTGGTCCCCTTCAAAGTACAGTACAGGTATTCCCCTTGCGATGCTATACACGAAAGCCAGTATTTCTTACACCCCTGGAAACATTTCTGGAATTCACTTTCTGGAATAGCTTTTATAGCTGCCATCGGGCTAATTTGAATGCCATCCACGTCTTGAAAATGCATCCCTTTGATGTGTTTCTTCAGTGAAGGAAATAGAAAAAAGTCACGCGGGGCCAGATCAGGTGAGTGGGGGGGGGGGGTTCCTGCAAGGTAATTTGTTTCTCGGCCAAAAACTCCCGCACAACCAATGCCGTGTGCGCTGGGGCATTATCATGATGCAAAATCCACTTAGTTTCCAGCAAATAGTTCAAGGTGTTTTTGTCTAACCTTTTCTCTGAGTCTCTTAAGCACGGTGAGATAGTAAAACTGGTTCACTCCCTGCCCTGGCGGGAACAAATTCTTTGTGAACTACACCCTTAGAATTGGAAGAAGTGATTATCATTGTGTTCACTTTCTACTTTGACTTGCTACACTTTTTGGGGGCGGCAAGTTTGCTGTCTTCCAGTGAGCGCTCTGGCGTTTCGTTTCAGGGTCGTATTGGTGGACCCATGACTCATCACCAGTAATGACTCGGTGAAGCAGGTCATCTCCAGCTTCTCTTTCCAAAAGGTCTGAGCAAATTTCATCTCTTCCTTGTTTTTGTTCGTCACTGAGATTTTTCCGCACCATTTCCGCACAGATTTTCCTCATCTTCAAATCCTCTGTCAAAACCTTTTCCAACTGTTTCCCTGTCAGTTGCCTCTCAGTTCGCACAATTTTTTCAACGTTTTCCTCTGTCCTGCTCGTTGTTGGTCGTCCTCTGTCATTGTCTGTCACATCTTCTTTTCCCTCAGAAAATCGCTTAATCCATTCGTAAACTGATGTTTTCTTAAGTGCATTATCCCCATAAACTTGGGTTATCATGTCTCAAATTTCAGGCCCAGTTTTCACCAGTTTCACAAGAAACTTGATGTTCATTCTTTGCTTTAAAACAATACAGGTATCTGTCATTATTGCGACAAAACCAGAAAACACTCTTAATACAATAGCTGCCACTGCACAAGTTTGATTCACTTGAGATCGACGACACAACTGGAGTAGTAAGAGAAAGGATCAAGGTCACACACACACAATACTCACAGTCATTATAGTGCTGCTGCCTGTTGAGCCATGATGTGAGTTTGCGAACTTAATTGTCAGACCTCGTATTTCGTTGGAGATTGTGTACTATATAATGAATGAAAGTGGAAAACTGATTAGATATTAGAATTTCATCAACAAAATGATTAAAAAAGAAATGTCTGGGAGCATTTAAGGGATGTGGAAATTGTCAGGTACTATGTTTAACACTACAGGGGGTCCCCAGGTTACGAATGGGTTCCGTTCCTGAGGATGTTCTCAAGTCAAAACACATGCTATGTGCATACCATACTTACAGAACAATGTTTAAAATCCCACTATATCATAGCCTAAGTCCTTATATCTATCTAAAATCACTAAATTTAAGAGAAAAGAAGAAATAAATGACAAAATATGGTAAATGAAAGTAAAAAAATAAGTCATCAGGTGTAATCGCCAATTAAGACGATTGTGGACTTGTAGTATGAGACCCGTCACGATGGACACGAACAATATAATTTGGTCATAACCTGTTAATACAAATTACATATCAGTGAATCAATTCCTTAACGCATGATGTAAAGGCTTAACGTAATTATTGTAGACACAATAATCATAGCAGGACACAGTAACAGAACAGCATTGAGCTATTCATTTACTTTTACATCTATAATCTTGCCTAAGGCTTATATTAAAGAATGTACAATTATAAGATAAATAATTCTCGTATACGCTGATTATTTGATACACCAAATTCACTCTTACGTGTTACGGGTCTAATGCCAGCAGAGGGTGGAGATGTTGACAGTATGGCTGTAAGGGGGTGGTCTGAGAGTACATAGAAGGCCAGACAGTCACTGCCACCTGCAGAACTGTCTACTCAGCAGAAACCAGGACTGCTCAGCTGTAAACATCCCTTCAGCTCGCTCCACTCCCCCTCTCCTACATCTTCACTCATCTCAAAACTAAACTGTTTCTAACATTTTATTAACACTGTCCCCGAGGTTCCCTGCAGGCGGTGATATCAGGCAAATAGAATAGTATAAATTTAAAGTTTAACCTTGTTCGTATTGGCTGGCATTCGTAAGTTGGGGGGCTTCCTGTACTAGAGTTAAGGACATGTTTATTATAATAGACATGTAGGTCTTGATGCTTGTGTATTTACCTTAATTTTACTAAAAGTGCCTTTAAGTTGTTATATAGATAAATTGATAACTTCTCATGTGACCAGGTTCAAGTATGCTCTGATACTATTGGTAATAGAAATGCATTAAATGTAAACAGTTAGTAGTAGTAGTAGTAGTAGTAGTAGTACTACGGTGATTCTTCAACTGACATAAGGTTATGGGGAATAAAGATGGTCGCCCAAGAACTTATTTCACTTCAGACTTCCTTTTCATCCCTGCACATTTCTATTACAGCAACAGTATATATGCAGTGTATTGATGCTGACCAAATAAATTGTTGGCATGAATACCTTAATGTCTTAAAAAGTTCCTTTCTCGTGACAGGCACGTCTACAAATTTTAACGATTCACACCAAGAGTTGGGACCCACTTCCAAGTAAACGAGTTTTACAGTACTTAGCAGAGCAGACTGTTGGCTATTGTGGTGCTGATTTAAAGTCACTCTGTGCTGAATCAGCTTTAATAGCTCTCAAAAGTAAATATCCACAGATCTACTCATCCAAACAGAAACTTCTAATTGATGTGTCTACAATAAATGTAAGTATGGTGTAAAAAAGTTGTTCTTAGTTTGTAGGTAAATCGTGTATACTGCACATGAAATTACTAAATCTTAATACAGTATATCCAAGTTTACTTCATATAGATGAAACACTTACAGCTTATTATATTTTATAATGTTTTGGCAACAGATAAAATTGTGTCACTTTCGAGTGGCAATGAAGAAGTTAGTTGCATCAGGACAGAGGTCAGCTGCCAGTGTTGGTCGACGTCTCAGCCCTATTGTACAACCTTTACTCCAGTCCTCACTCAATAGAGCTCTAAGATTACTGGCAGAAAGCTTTCCTCAAGCCTTTTCAAAATTTCCATCAAACATGAAGAGAAATACTACACACAGACCAAGATTACTACTGACTGGGTTGAGAACTCAAGGTCAGAGCACTCATCTAGCACCAGCAATTATTCATTCGCTTGAAAGGGTCCCTACTCATAAATTGGATCTTGCGGCATTATATTCTGTATCAGCACGAGCACCCGAAGAAGCATGTGCACAGGTAAGTCTTAAATGAGTTATACAAAAAGTTTATCCTAATGAAGTGTTTGTGTTTGCTTTCGTGAAGAGGTGTTGTGTTTTTAGATTTGGTAGTTATCAGAATGCATAATGTTAATTGCACAATTAGGAGAATATAATGAATGATAAGGTTGAAATAGAATTTTTTTTTTTTTTTTTTTTTTTAACTACACCTGGATTGAATGACCTGAGTCCAGTCAGTACTTTCATGAACCGGATTCCTAGGACCCCTGACAGGTAATTCACAATATACCTGTAGTAAATTTCCCAACACAACCTTTGTCCCATAAAAGTGTCTATGCAGTGATATCCCCATTAGCCGGAATAATTGGTGTCGAGCTCTTCCGGGAATGAGAGATTTCCGGGTATTGAGACGAGTTTCTCATCCCTGGAATTTTTTCGAGTACTGGGGTAAGTTTTCTGAGAGTCTAACCTACGCATCTCGCATGGGCAGATACTATCGCACATTCCCGGAATGTTTCTGGATGCCAAGGAAAGTTTTTTGAGAGACTAAACAGCGCATTTTGCACGGACAGACACAGAGCTGTATTTATTTATGCAAAAACCACTGTATTGTACATGTACAATTTAATGTAAATGAACAAATTATACTACAGTATATACGGTATACTGTACTCAACAGCAGATACTGTTGTCATGAGGTTGTCATGCAGACAGGCCAAATGATGCTAGGATGTAGGATGTTACAGGATGGCCTGCCTTTGTCTTGTACCATCTACTGTAGCAAGTGTTGCTAACTGTCACTCTCCTCTCCCTCCATGAAGGAGGGATTGTACACGCACTGTGTACTGTACATACACCTCAACACACTAGCCTACAATAGGCATACACTGTCCACTGCTATGTACAGTACAATACTTTCACACTGAATGTACAGTACAGATAACTGTAATCACTTTATTACATCTTAACACTTCTTTAACACTGTATACTTGGCTGATTGTGTCCTGGTACTGTAATGTACAGTACTGTACAAAATAATTGTATGCAAAAACAGCAGCAAGCGAGGGAACAATGCCCAGAATGGAGAGAGTTTTTCCGGAAGGTTCAAAATTCATTCTTGCTATTGGAGAGTTCTTGGGACTGGAGATTCTGGCTAATGGGGAGATTACTGTCTTTTCGCTCAAACCTTGCAACTGAGGCCTAAGGTCATTTTATAGCGAGGCAGCTGATTGGCTGGTAGATGGACACAGAAGGTCACTACATTTTTAATTTTTTTAATTTTTTATTTATTTTATTTATTTTATTTATTTATTTATTTATTTTATACTACAGGCAATAGCCCACCCGGCACAGGTCATCAACCCACAACGGGGCCTGGGGGCGAAAAAATGAGAGTAAAAAGAAATAAAAAATAGAAAAGAAAAAGATTATATTAACATACACCACGAAGATACCGGAAAACCAGCTTTTTGAAGTGAGACAGATTGTATGAGTATGGATACACAGAAGAAGGATGTACTGTAACGGGTTGTTCTTGTGTGACCGACATTCACAGAGAAATGGTCAGAGAAGAATTTTTGCAAGAATCGCCAGTTTGCCCTCTGATAGTGCCATAGTTGGCATTTAGAAGGGGGTGGGGAAATGGTCGTGCCCTGTTTGAGTTAATAGAAATAAAAATGTGATCAGAAGATTCTAAGGGGCAGAAATTGAGTATGAATAGTGTGAGGGGTTAGAGGTAAAACAAAGATCAAGAATGTTAGTAAGTTGATCCGTGTCGATCAGGAACACGTGTAGGTTGTTTAATTATTTGTTCCAGATCATTAAGTAAGGAAAAAGAGTGCCTCAGTTTCACCTGGGTCATCCCTTGCAGAGCCAAGCCACTCTCTGTGATGTACATTGAAGTCCCCTAGGCAGAGGATCTCAGTGTTGGGGTGTGTGGATAGCAACGACTCATGGCAAGAAGTGAGATAGTTAAAGAGTTGGTAGAGTTGGGAGAACAGTATAGAAAAAAAAATAGTCATAGTTGGTAGAGATATTTTGAACCAGATGACATCATGAAGAGAAGAATCAAGATCCGTGACTCAAGCTATAGGTGAACGTGTGTTGCAGTAGGTGCATACACCTCCTTAGAATGGAAAGAGGTATAAAGGTTGTAGTTGGAAACTTGAAAAGGTTTGGGTGAATCTGCTTTGGTCAGTAACGTTCAAATAGTAGTTAAGAGTTCGGGGAAGAGGTTAAAAGATGGTGCTCCACAGAAGGAAAGTTGGATCTCAGGCCGCGAATGTTGGAAAAATGAAGTGTGAAAAAGGCCGATTCTCCAGCAACCGTGGTGACGTCAGTTGAGGCCCCAGTATTTGATGATGATCAGGTCGTCCCTGGGGTCCACAACCTTCCCGACCAGTGGGACCCATCCGAGAAGGCCTCGCTTTAATATTATTGTCAACTGATATCATAGGAGAATAAAAAAATAGAACAGATCAAAAGTGAGAAAGGTTATACTGTATATGTTTTGTTGTCAATAGTAAGAGAGGCAATTGAGACCCAGCAATTGTGTGAAAATGAGGCAGAAAGACAAATCAGCAACCTGGGGCTTGGTCACAATTTTTGAGATGCCATATGGCAGCAGGGTTTACCATTAGACAGCACATTATGCTTCCAATATCTTCCCAGGCGGTAGTACCACCCTGTTTGGAAGCTGCCTACTACCTACTACCTGGCATATTTATATTATGATATTTTAAGTGATAATAACTATTCTGTCTTGATCCCTGATAATTTCTGCGCTTGAAGCAAAAGTTAGCTTGTGAGATATTCTGTTAACATAAATATTTTGAAGAGAACACGAACATCAAGAACAAATCCCGAGACGTAAATTCCTCGTCGCTGCATGACATCACTGAGTGCAGTGGAGGATGTTGAAACTTTCACTGATTTTCACAAGCTAATTTTTGCTTCGCTAAGTGCGATAATTATCTAAGATCAACATACCAGAGTATAAATACAGTACTAAAGTACTAGTGCCCTTTCCCACATCTATTTGCCAGCTAATCAGCTGCCTTGTTACAAACTGACCCAAGGGCTCGGTAGTAAGGTTCAAGTGAACAGTCTATAGGAGGTGTCATTTGGCATTCAGAATAAAAGCCCAGAATTATTGCCTTTATACTTAATTTATCCAATCTGAGAGTCTTTCCCAGGTTTATTTTGAAGCCCAGTACTGTTCTGTTTCCACAGCTTGAGCTGGTAGACTGTTCCATACATCTACCACACTGCATGAAGAAGTACATCCTTAAATTTATTCTGCATGACATGTTGGCAAGCGTGAAACTGTGATTCCTTGTGTTTGGGCATTTTGCATCTCAAAAAATAAAAAAAAAGAATAAATAAATCTAGATGTATGTCTTCCATATTCCTTCTAAGATTATGAATATGTTTCTGAGGTCTGCCTTCTTTTGATACCATATGTCTGAAGAGTTGTCACTCCAAAGGCCATCAGTCTTACTTGAATAATTGAGATGATTCAGTTCAGGAATAATCCTAGTGACACTGCATTGCACCTTTTCTATTGATACATCGTTTTGAAGGTATGCTTTCCATCAGTCGTCAAGGTGTGGAATGTATGAGAGACTGATAAAATTGATGGATCTTCTATCTTTATATTTGACAGTACAACTTATGATTCCTAGTGTTTGGTTGTTATTTGTCACTGGTGCCCCAGCTTTCGGTGCTGCTCTCGGTGATTGGCCTATCATGATGTCAAGGTCACCTTACTTAAACTGTATAAAGTTTCCAAGAAAGTCTTAAAGAGTAAATAAATTTTGGATTATTATGTCCCTAATGCAGAGTTTTATATTTTGCAATGTTAAAAATGTTGTATGGCAGTCTTTTGAGCATTATAAATTTGTTTGCAATTTTTTTTATTTTGTTTGTGATACCATCTTGACTTGCTACCTTCCTGTATATTTTCATGTTGATAATATGGCCCGATGTATTTTTATTTGCATCACTAATTTAGATCACAAGCAGGGTGAGACCAAGGATAGTGGGTATTAAAAAAATGTTACGGTGTTACTTCTGCCTCCCATTTTGAACTGTTTATGGCTTTAATGGAAGGGTCCTAGGATATAGTTTCAGTGCCCTCTGATTGCACCAGCCCTAGATAATTTTAATCGCAGTTGGAATTTTCTGAATGATTCAATTATAATAATTTTTTGTGGAAGGGACCAGAGGATGGTCTTTCATGGTCAACTGTTGTCAGAGAGTAAAGGAAACAAGAATCATATGTTGGATGAGGTAGTGAATGTATGTGTAAAGGGGATTAACCCTTCATCTGCACTTTGTATTCCAAGAATTAGCATGTGATTCTCATACTGCTTAAGGAAGAAGTGAAAGATGCACTCCTTTCATGCTAAGGGCAGATGAGCTAATGACCCAATCAGAGGGGAATTGGATTTTAGGATGATATGTGAAGTTCACTTCTCCTGCACTGTTCTTAGAATGCCTTGTTGGCAGAAGGATTTCCTCTGGTCTAATATGCCTAAGAACCATCATTTTCTAGTTTTAAAGTACAGTAGTAGGACTTTAGGAAGGCATTTGTGGTGCCCTTTATGGAGGACTGGCTTGTGTGTATTTTAGAATGTTTTAGGGGATTATTTTTGTGTGATAGATTCTTGTTCCATAGTTTAGCTGTAAGAAGTATATCCAGGTTGGTGGTGTTTGGTGTTTTGGACACCAAGAGACCTTTTGGGTTAGTCTTATAATTATTTCCTATTAACACTGTTGCATTTGATATTTTGCATGCATCAAATCAAATCACATCTGCTCGTCATTTTAATGTGGTTTTCCACAAAAAATATACAATCTGTATTCCACTTATACTCCTCAAATTATATGAAGATTATCATAATTTGTCTTCAGTATACTTTTACACAACTCATGAATCTTTATATATAAGCACATTGTCTGTTTGTATGTGTGGAAGTTTGCTATGCATGGCTACACTTTTGAAGATAGAGAGCTGAATTTTGGCTTGGAGATGTGCATACACCCCAGAACTGATATGAATCTGGAATTTTGAGGATTAGTCACCATTGATTGGTCCCCCACCCCCAAAGAATGAACACCCTCATTAAAAAACACATTTATTTTTCTGTTTCATTGCTATGCATAGCCAAAGATCATTGTTTGTAGTTAATTTCTATCCAGTTTTTTCATTATGCTTTTACTTAATTTATGAATTTTGAATAAATTATGTGTATAAAAAATAAATGAGGAAATATGAGGGTAATATAGAATTTGTGAGATGGGGACTCGGGCATGCATGGTCAACTAGTGTAAGTGGCTTTTGCAGTTAGCTTGGTGTAAAGCTGACAGACTGGTAGGATGCAAAGTGTCAATTGTTAGATTGTAAATATATTTATTAAGGCATTGGATAGTAAGGCTTGATCTTGGGCTCATGCCATCTTGGGGGATCTGTTGACCAGTTAGAGGAGGTTTTGTAATCCAGGCCATGGAATTCTTTAGGAACAGGGTTTAATTTATGTTGGAAATCCTAGATGTCATCCTGCCTCCAGGATTTTCTCCTAATAACCTGGTTTGACAAGAGTCCCTTTTCAATTTTTTTCTTTGACTAAGGGTAAATGGATAGGTTAGTAGACCACATTGTCTTAATAAGAAAAGTGTTGTCAAGATGCCAATCATATCTGGAATTTCTTTTGGAATGGCAATACATGTACCTACTTAAGTACCTTTGGGAGTAGGGTGTGGCCTAGGTCATTGGGCCAGTTTGGTTTCTCACTCATTTCTTTGGGGGCATAGAGTCTAAAATTTCTTGGGTAGGAACATTCCTGGGAAGGAAAGAAGACAATGAAACACAGTACCGTAGTTAAATCTTAAAAGGAATAAGTGAACTTAAGGAAATCCAATGGCAAATAGAAGTTCTGCCCCTTTATTGATTTCAATGCACTATTTCTATGAAACGTTTGTTTTCAGCTCTGGGTCACAATTTGGGGAGGTGGTAATACATAAGTCTATGCAGTATTGCAGAATTTTAGCATATAATGTTTGAGGTGAATTTATATTACTGAATGTAATGCCACTATTGTCTGGTTCTTGATAGTGGACCTTTGATAAAAAATAATTAACAGGCAATACTTAATAAGTTGGTTTGAAGCATTTCCATAATTATGTTAGGGTGATGAATCTTGTGGTTTTGCTATCCTTGGCGATGATTATTTTAATCATGAATTTCCAGTTACATGGGTATACCTTAGCCCACTCCTTAGAAAGACACTTTTGCACAGTAAAAGTGTGTTCCAAGTCTTTCATGTACTGTATCAGATGGCATTTATGAATGTATTTTTTTTTACAGATGTTTCATGAGGCACGCCGTAGTCTGCCGAGCATCATTTATGTCCCACACATCGAACAGTGGTGGGGAACAACTTCAGAAACCTTACGTGCAACTTTCATGTCTCTTCTGCTTGATATGGATCCTTCATCTCCATTGTTGTTGTTAGCTACATCAGATGTGCCATATGATGAACTGGATAGTGATGTAAGTACAGCGTTAATGAGAATGGTGCATTTTGTATTTTCTTGGCTACATCCATATGTTTACAGTAATGCAAAATTTTTGTAATTGATAAAATATTTTCCCTAATGTTTCTTATGTTGTAGTTTCATTCATTCACCCTAAAATGCTTTGACATTTAACATTCTCAGAAACCACCCTCGTATCATTCATGCATAATACTTTCTAGGTGTTCTTTTAGTGCTCTGTTGCAAATGATCTTAATATTATCTCCAAGCTTCCTTGATTTCCTCTTTATCAGTAATCACATTTTCAGAGTCATTTTTCATACACTTTTCACCAGCTAGGTCCCTGTATCTACCCACTACCTGTATTCTTATTGCTATTCTGTATACCTCACCTCCAGCATCTGCATTATTCAGCTTACTGTATATGCAAAGGTATCCTGTTCACTACTCTTAACCATGTAAACCTCTCTTCTGGCCCCATCTGGACTTCCAGGTACTCCTTCTTGTCACCACTCATCTGTCCACCTCATCATTCCACCATGTTATTTCATGGTATTTCCAAGCTGCACTAACAATGGGAACATACCAAAAAGATGTCTCAAATTTTACAGTTGAACTGTATGCTATCCTAAAACCATTGAAAAATTACTTGTTTCTGATTCTGAAAAATCTGCAATTTCAGATTCTTAAATCATGTTGAAAACAATATCAAACTTCTTGGCTTTTCATCCCATTGCCTTGATTACCCAAGCATCATATCTGCTGGCTTTATTGTTTGTCAGAATCCTCTGGCATGATGTACATTTTGGTCTTATTGTACAGTACTTTATTTAGATATTACTGTACATAACAATACAGTTGAAGATTATATTACACTTACCTAATTAACTTTAGATTACTTTTTGTGCATTAATTAATAACATACTTATGTTATACAATTATTATAGTAATCATTTTATTAGTTATAATACAAATGTTTCCCATGACAGTGCAATCACGTGTGTGTGAAAACGAGTTTATGAGTGCACTAGCCCAGCTGGCCACTCAACCAATGACAAAACATGACCACTCCCACTCCATGAAGGTTAATGCTAGCTGGTTTACTAGTAATTTTGCTCGTTATCTCGAATAGAATTTCTTTGAATTTACCTATTTTAACACACAAGCTCCTTAAACCAGATTTTCATTCACCATTTACTCATTCAGTGTAACTTTAGTATATATTCATCACAATAAACAGTCTCTTAAGAGTCATTAACTGATACGGTTGGAAATAAAACAACCGATCAAGTTAGAATTTTAGGTGACCTTATCAGTCAGTCATTGACAACTCTGTACAGTATAAGATGATACAGTATTAATATTACAGTAGTCATGCCTGATTAAACACTGCCTCTGAAGAATTCTGCTGATGTGAGGTAAAATTATATTGGCCAGGAACATCCAAAAATATTTTATGATATTGTAATATTGTGTTACATTTTGATTGATTAGATGAAATATTGTTCTTAAATCTCCAGGTACAGATGCTATTTAGTGTCTATCGTGAAGAAATGATGACAGTATCCAACCCTTTAGAAGCCGAGAGGAGACAGTTTTTTAAAACCATATTTTACACGGATATGCTTGCAAAGCAAAAGGTAATTCCTCATGGTAAAGGTTATTGTCTTAAGTTTATCTTATTATAATTTTCAGCAATATTATGTAGTTTTGGTCAGGGAAAATTATTGCAGGTCTACCACCGACTTTCCGGCACCCGTAGTTCCAAAGCCTTGTCGGATTATCCGTTTTGCTGGACCGACCGAGGTCAGGTAATAATAAATCATCAATATACCTCTGACCCACTAATGATACACCTCCCGTGTTTCTAAAACACCATGGACTGCTATAAACATAAATTAAACAAATGTTAAATGTAAATTAAATGTGAAAAAAAAACATAATTTTGAGCAACATTACTGTACACACTTTGTACTCAATGTACTACACTAGACTAAAATTTCTATCTCTTGTGCAAACTATGTGATGTTTATACTCAAATTAACCACGATCTTACAAGAATTCCAGCAAAGTAATTTTTATTCTGCTCGGTCTAGTCAGCTACATTGATATGATAAAAACTTTTAGCCTAAAACGACCTTCACCCTGGCTGGGAGTGGGGGGGGGGGGGGGTAAGTACCCTCTCATAATTTTGTTCAGACTAAAGGAGGTGCTGGACCATCAGTTCCCGGACAATCGGTGGTGTACCTGTATAGTGTTCCTTTATTTAGGCATTGTCCAGAGTAAGCTTTTCAAGGTGTATGCTGAGAAGATACAGGGAACGGGAAGCAGTGTTTTTTTTATGTAGTCACCCAAAAACTCTCTGTACTTGAGGGGTTGATGAATTTCAGAATGAACACTACAATTCCTGTTGTCTAGGTAGGGCTGTCAAGATCCTTCATCCAGTGTCATATTGTCTCAACACAATTTTGTATAAATGGTTTTTTGAATGACTACATATAGAGTGCTGTCATTCGTTATAAAAAATTTTTGCACTATGCCCCAGACTTCACCAAAGCTGAGGATGGTCAGAAGTTTCGTAAGTCATTGTAATATATATACAGTATATATATATATATATATATATATATATATATATATATATATATATATATAGATAGATAGATAGATAGATAGATAGATAGATAGATATTTTAGTAGGTTAATAGAAATTGGTTTGTGATCACTTCAATTGAATGAAAAAACAAATCCTGTTATAAATTACAAAGATTGATTTATTCAATCTACCATTTCAACTTTGGTTTTGTAGATGGGAAGTACTGTAGTTATGTTACTTCAATAATGGCCAGCTGCTCTTCACTAGGTGACTTGAATATAATTGTAACAAAACCTTTGCTTTAAACCCATGAAACCTGACATTAGTGGTTGGGCCTGGAAGTAAAAATTAGTTGTTGTGTATAAGTATGCAAGCCTTGGTAAGGGCAGTGAAGATTGTGGTGTGGTATTAAGAAGTAAGGTAATATTAGAAGAAATTGGAATGATGTGTTTCTTGGACTTATCAGTGGAATAAAATTTTTGGTGTTTGCAATATTTTGGAGAAAATAATCAGTTTATGTTGAGTACTTTTACTTTTCCCACATTCCAGAACTTGTCTTATGTCTTTGCACCCTTAAGAAAGATGTACTATATTTTATTACTGTAACTACTTGACAGAGAGATTGCAGTTGTTTGGTCAACCAAAAGGCAGCTTATTAAAACCTTCATGTGCTGAAGACATTTGAACAATGCTTCTGCCAGTTTTCATGGCACAAAGTAGTATGCTCTTTTGGTTATGGATTGAAATTTCTTGTTGTGGCTGTGCATGTCACTTTTTCATAATCTTTATTGCCATAATAATAGATGAGATATTTAATAATAACTTTTAAAATGACTCCATAGGTTCGTTCAAATAAAAAAACTTTGGAGGAGCTCCCAATAGCACCAGAGCCTGAGCACTGGAAGGTAAATTCTAAAGAAATGAAAAGGCTAGAAGAATTGGAGGAGGCTACACTCAGGGAATTAAGGATTTTCCTCCGTGAAATTTGTGCAAAGCTGGCCAGAAACAGAACGTAAGTTGGAAAGCTCAGCTGGATATCCACATGAACCATCCCCCCCCCCCCTTTTTTTTTGTGCACCAATATCTTTGTTGATTGGTTAATCCATCTATGTTTTCTCACTCCTCAACCCAATGCTACTATAGTTGGTTTAGGGTTTGGCAACAGAGAGTTAGCCATGGCTATGTTTTGTCTCCCAACTTGATATAATAAAAATTTATGGATGAGAAGCTGTAAGTAGCGATGGGGGAATTAGAGTTAATGAATAAGTGATATATCAAATACAATAATTGATGTGTAGATGATATCCTAATTGCAGGTAACGAGAAGGCATTACAAAAGCTGGTAGCCAGATTAATACGTAAAGGCAAAGAACTTGGGTTTAAGAGTTAATACTTTATTTAGACAAATGTAATACTGTACTTGTTTCCTAATTACAAGTAAATCCTAGTGCTTTTTTTTTATTGAGGGCTTACACAGGTTGAAAATTTTGTGTACTTTGGAAGAAATATCATTTGTAAAAAAATAAAAAAATAAAAAGCTAAAACATCTTCAAACACTGCACTTAATAATCCTAACCATCTATTAAACTTCATACTAATTTTAGTTTGAGGAAAGGAAAGTTTGAATACATGGTTTGGTCAATATTATTGTCCTGCAGTTATTTGCACATTATCTGGCAAGTATTCTATTGACTTAAAGCCAGACAGTTAAATCTCATATCCTTGTTCCTTCAATTAAGTAATGAAATATTCTTGAATGTAAAATGAATTTAACATGGAAGCATCAGGTTATCTGAAAAATTGATTTTATATTCTTATTGAGTCTTTTAATTAAATGCATTTTATTTTCCTCCATTAAATAGTATTGGGAGAGTCATCATATACTCTGAGTTGCAGTAGTTTATTTTATTTTTTTTTTATTTCCCTAGATTTTACATTTTCACAAAACCTGTGGATGAAGAAGAAGTCCCTGATTATCGTGATATTATCAAGGAGCCAATGGACCTGGAGACCATGATGACAAAAATCGACCAGCACGAATATGACTGTGCTCAGGAATTTCTTCGTGACATTGACCTCATCTGCAAAAATGCTCTCGAGTACAATCCAGATCGCAATCCTGAAGGTTGGTTAATTTAAGTTTTTGTATCACACCTGCTCTATTACTTACATACAGTCCATATAGTTGAGAGATGAAGAAAATATTTAAGGGAAAATAGTATTGGAGTAGGATAAGAACATTCTGGTGAAATGAGAAATTAGAAGGAAATAGGATGGGATGGTGAGTGTTTGTGATGGGAGAAGTAAAGTCAGTATGATTCAAAGTAAATACTGTACTGTACTAAAATTAAGGAAAGATATTTGGAGATGTGGATACATGAATAAATTTTGATGTGGAGTAACTGTGAATTAAGTCAATACAAAATAAGTAGATGTAATGGATGAAGTAAATTCAAGAAATTGTTAACATGATGGGGAATAATAGTGAAAATTAAGCGCAGTATAATTAAGGTAGCAAAGGAAGTAAAAATAAAAAAAAAATTATTACAGTACAGACTTTCCTCACTATACAAATTCCCACTACAAGTATTTTTTGCATATATGGAATTTATTAATCAGCATATTTTCACATTTAGTGATATTCTGTATTGATTAATTTGTTTTTATATCTTTTGTGCTGTATTTAGTTTAGGCTGTGTTAGATATCTGAAAATTGGCTCCCAGGAAAGCATACTCCAGTTATAACACCGTGTGTCTGGGGAAATCGCTCTGCTTTCATGTAGTATGTTTGTAAATCTCTTTTCCCAGATAAAATCATCCGCCACCGTGCCTGCACATTGCGTGATACAGCCTATGCATATATTAAGGCTGAAATGGACACTGACTTTGAAGATAAGTGTCGTGAAATCAGAGATAGACGCCAAGAGCGGTACAAGTCCACAACAAAACCCTCGGCTCCGGAATTCATCCACGTGGCTCAAGAAACAGTTAGTAATTATGAAATTTAAACTTTACTTATATAATACCAAATTTAATTTGAAGAGACCTTTAGAAAGGCAGACAATCCATACACTCCTGCCCTGATTTGACCACCCACCTTAACTATCTGTTGACTCAGTACAGTATCAATTTACTCAACAACCAAATTGATGTTATACTGCTCGGGCACCTACCAACCTTGTGACAAAGAATGTGGGTTTGCTTGGGGAATTTAAATCTATGACTAGTTGTTCTATGCTATCTCCTTATGATGTCACTGTTGTCTTTTCATGTACCGGTACCTCACTTTGTGCACCTTTTGTTCTTGCTGTCAACAAATTGTTGTCTTTGACATGTAAATGAAGCCATCGGTGATTTTTAATTTTTTTTATATACTGTACATATATCTTTGCACATATAACTTTGCTGTACATTAAGGTCCTGCTTAATGAGTAACAAGCAAGTGATTATTCAATTAACTCTTTAGGGACGACTCCCGCAACTGTTGTGTTGTAATAACTTTTCTCGCCCACATTTGAGCAATTAAACATGATTATATGAATCCCTAGCCAGCCTACCACATATGTGAATTTGCTTGAGGGGCACACTTTAACCCTTAGGCCCCGGGTGACGTTCCAGAACGTCTGACTAGCGCGCCTCGGGTGACGTTCCGGGACGCCTGCCTATTTTCCCGCCCTTTTTTATTATTATTATTACAGTAAACCCCCGCTTTATGCGGTTTCACTTTACGTGTTTCCATGTTTACGCGGTACCCTGCCGAAACCGGAATGCTCACTTTCTGCGGTGTGTGTACCCTTTTACGCGGAGAGCGGCGCGAGCAGGGTGCGCACAAGGTCGCCCAGTCATCAAAACATTACCGAGTTCTTCACCCGCCACCCACCACAGCCGGCCCAAGTCAGTGATAGTGATAATGATAGTGAGGATATGGACTTTGAGGGGTTTGAGAAAGAGGCCCTGCAAGCCTTTGTGGTGGATAGTGATACAATTGATACAAGTGATACAGGTGAGGGCCAATAATCTGCCCTCTGCCACGGAACCAACCCCCCATCCCCGTGTGCCCAGCTATCTTTTCTACTAATGTAAGTGTTAAAAAACCGAATATTATTGATATTTCTCTTAATTATTAATTGTGTGTGCATACCATCATAAAATTAAGAAGTTATTTTTACTACAATGTAGGTATTGTGTCTGAAAAAGTGGAGTTTGGGGGTCGGCCCGGTCTCTATTTCAATTAATCCCATATGTTATGTTGCTCACTTTACGCGTTTCTCACTTTACGAGGGTCGCCGTGGGTTCAATTGACCGCGTAAAGTGAGGGTTCACTGTATTATTATTATTATTATTATTATTTGGAAAATTGATTTTTTCTCGATTTATCCCCATGGGGGGGTTAAGGGCTAAATACTAAACAAAAACTGTAAGGGAGTGATTGTCGATGATCATTATTAAACCAAAGATGATTTTAGTTACCCCCTTCTCTCATGTCTTTATAATTTTCTACAGTCAATCAATGAGTACATGCTGTAAAAAGATCAAGCTCAGTAAGACTTTTTTTTATAAATAAGAAGAATGTTAAACTCAAAATTCTCTCATGTTAGAATAAAAGTTAATTATTTTGCAAATACCAAATATTCGTCATGCTGTTATATCCATTTGCATTTATCCTTTTTTTTATACCCTCTTGAAGTCATTGCCAGTTTCTTTATTTTTATTATTCTTTTATCATAATTTCTCCATAAATTCTTAAAAATAATTTGTGCTTTAAATTAATATACCTTTGTTATATATGTTCATAGAGAGATCAGAGCCATTATTCAATAATTTGAAAAGTAAAAGCAAACGGTATTTATAAAAATTTTTGGGGTAGTTTATTAGGCTTTCAAAAGGTCTTATTTTTATGGATAATTTTGTATTTAAATATTTGCAGAAAAGACAAGAGACACCAGTGAAGCAAATTAGAGGAGCTACAGTAACTCCACAAGCAACTAGTATACGACAAGAAACAATAGGTCAGTCTTCTCAGTTTTTCATCTGTAGTATCTGCTTTATACCCTTCAGCTGCCAAAGAATAAGTAGGGTAATCTCATAATCTTTGCCATGTGTGTGTGTTTGGTGCCTGTCTGGTGTCTTTTGCTTTAAAGTTTTTGTTAGCTTGATTCCACCATTAATAAGTACAGGCAAAGAGATTCATGCGCACATCCCTTTTCACCTCCTTCCAGTGTGAATGAACTGCTTGCAGAATATTAGAAACTACATTGGAAAGTGATTGAAGTTTACAGTATTGTATAGAACCTTTATCAGAAGTTTCATATTAAATCACTTAAAAATGTATATATATTATACAGATTAGAATGTGTATGCAGCATTATGGATGTGCTTAGGAGTTTGTTGAAAAAAGAGATGATTAGAATTTTGTAATTTTTCAGGTCCTGTTGTATATTTCTTTCCATAGGGTATGGTATTTGTGACATAGCATCCCACGATTTTATTGGATTAATTTAAAGTTTTCTAAGATTTATTGAGTTATTTTACTAGTATTTTAACTATAGGGGCTCCCCAAATTCGCGGGGGTTAGGTTCTCAAAATGGCCACGAATCACCAAATCTGTGAATAACATTTGCTGATGGGAGGAGGGTTACATTATTACTTGTGTACAAAGAAATGTATATTCCCTTGATGTGTTTGCCCTTAGGACAATTATTTCTTTTACCTGTGTTGTACAGGTATATGTGTGTGTGTGTGCGTGCGTGCGTGCATGCTTGTTAGGTATGGCATTCCATCGAAGTCGATGAGGACGTTACTCCAGATGAGATGATTGATGAGTTATGTGTTATTCCTCTGATGCCACTGTAGATGACTATGGAGTCCAATCCTGGAGGCACAGAACTTGTTGCATAGGTGACAGGAATGTTGTTCATTGAGAGGAATTATGCCTTGAGCCCTCTGATGTCGTTGGGCTCGTTTAGTAGCTCTCTTCGTTCAGTGAGGTCTCAAGTGTTTCCGCTTCTCTATGGCATGTTGAGCGCCATAAGGAACGGTCTAAGGCTAGTTGCTCCAGTGAATTTGGTTGTATATTACAGCACTTGAGTAGAGTTTTAGAGTAGACACACACATACAAATAAAAATAATGGGAAAATACTCTCACAAATAATCAGAAACAAATTTATAAAAAAATGTGACAGACTACCCTCAAGTCCGTGCTTTATTTATAAAGTAATAAAGCACAGAATTTGACGGTAGACTGTCACATTTTTAATAAATTTGTTTCTGATTATGTGTGAGAGAATTTTCCCAATTTTATTAATTTGTATGTGTATGTGTGTGTGTCGACACACACACACACACATTTACAATACAGGTAAAAGAAATTCCTGTTTCTAGAACAAATGGCTCCCTGACCCAGCTGCAAAAATGCTGGCAACTTTAAAACTACCCACAGGCATTATTGGGTACATCCAGAGTGTCATCCATGAATAATAGAGGACCGCGAAATAAAAATCCACGAATTTGTGGGCCCCGAGTACATTATTTTGAACATGTGATTAGTTGAAAATGGGGAAAAAATTTGGAAGAATTTTTTAAGATTGTTGTTTATGTTATTCTCACAGATTGGTGTCTGCAATGTTGTTGTGCAAGAAGAATGGATTTTATTTTTTCATTTTGATGTAGATAATTTTCCATTGCAGATCAACATGCAAAGACAACAGGTGATATCCATCGACGCCGTAAGAGAAGGCTTAGAAATGCTTGGGCTCGTGGTGAAATCAAAGTTCAAAAGAGGAGGCGAATTATTGAAAAGGATTCTCCCGAGAAAAAGGAATTGGGCTTACAGAGTCCAGAAATAAAAAGAGACGAGGAGGTTGTGGAAGAAGAAAATAAGATCACTTTAGAGGAAGTGGAAGAGAAGCAAGCAGTTGATGGGGAGAAGAGTGAAGATGATGTCAGTGTCCACTCGACTTATAATTCAGAAGAAAAAGAAGGGAATTTAGAAAAATCTTCTTTGGACAAAATACATAATGCAGATGAGGTAAGAGTAAAAAACTACGAGTGTTTTTGTCTGTGCATGTGATTGTATCTATTTACCGTATACATTCAAAGAAGGGATGCATATAAAGTCCCCTTAATTTGAAATCACTTGTAATTCATAATGTTTTACTGTTATGAAATGTGTTACAAATTTTGTAATATTTGGTAAAATTTTGAAATATGAGAGGAGACATTTCAAAATATTACCACATACTGTATATTAAAATTTTCACAATATTTGATAAAATTTCGAATTATGAGACAATATGAATATTTATGATTCATATGTTGCCATGGGATGGAACCGCCTGCCTCTAAACAAGTATACATGTGTCGTACAGTCGGCCAGGGTCTACAGTCTATCGCTCAAGCTTTTTCCCATTTAGTTTTCCATCATTGCCCAGTGTTTGAGCCATTATGTCTGATAACCCTAAATCTGGTACTGTACTGTACACTTATCCCCCTGTATTTGCGAGGGTTACGTTCTTGGAAATTGCTGCGAATCGTGAATTCGCAAATTTAAACCAGTGACAAGTGGCAATTCTTACTAGTTCACCTGTAGGCAGGTTTGTCTTCGTGATCGGCTGGTTACTGTCTCAAATAATTTTGCATATATAAGCAGGCTCACATTTGATGGGAACAACTGTACTGAGAAGTGGGACTGGATGCATAAATGGTATTGTATTGTCATATAGTTAGGTGAACTTTGATTTCCTTTTTCAGTGTGTGTTCCTTTCACCTAAATGATACCCTGTAATGTAAACATATTAACAGTATGGACCTTAATACTGTTTGTAATTTAGGTATATACTGTTAACTGATTTAGAAATTCAATCTTCAGGTTCATGTAGACTCTGAGGTTGTTTTGTATAATGGTCATCTGAGCACAGAGGACAGTCACGACAGTATGAAAGTAACTTCTGCTGCTGATGAACTCGCTGCGCATTCTTCTACCTCAAGTACCATCAAAGAGTCGAGGGACAGCATCAAGGAGAATAAGGACGATAAGATCCGGGATAATATAATGGAGGCAGAAGACTCAGTTGGTTAGTACTGTAATGTCCTTTTTTAAAACATACACCTGTCATCTCCATGTCATTTTCCACTTTCATTATCACTTATATGCAAGGGAAATACACTGACTCAAGTCTTGGGCCATGATGAACCACTCTGAGTATAATTTTTATATGGTCTTTCAAGCTACACATGTACTTGAAACTCTTGAAGGCTGAACTCATGAATAAAGTCTTTCTCCCTTTCTTTTAATGTCAGTTTAACAATAATTTCAAATTATTTTGTGGGTGGGGAGTAGAGGCTGGAAAATTAGTGTAAAATCACTTGACTTACCTGTGCCTGTAAAAGTGGGTCCTGTGGGATGACTGCCTTTTAGATCAGGGGTGGGGAAGATATATTGCCTGCGGGTCAAATTTGGTCCTCCAAATTATTTCTATGGCCGACCAGTGCATTAGCAATAGGGAAAAAATATTTGTTGAATCTTAAAAAGGATCATTACTATGGGAGTTGGGCACCTATAGTAACTGCAAGACTGTTGAAAAGAGGTTAGTAAACCCTTACCTGAGAAACCCATTCTCAACTTATGACAGGGACAGCCACACCCACACCTCAATAATGTGCCCACTGACCTGGGTGTCCAGCACCAACACAAGCTAAGTAATATATTTGTTTACCCCAAATTTCTAATTATGTAACTTTATATATTTCTTATATCCTATATTTACAAATACAGGGCCCCCCCCAATGTTTGCAGATTTTTATTTCGCGGAAATCTATTATTCGTGGTTGACACCCAGAATGTACTCAGGAATGTCAGTGGGTTGTTTTAAAGTTGCCGGCATTTTCGAGGCTGAGACAGGGAGTCATTCATTCTAGAGACAGTATTTTCCTTTACCTGTATGTTAAGTGTGTGTGTGCGCGTGCGTGCGCGCAAAACACATACAAATAAATAATAATGGGAAAATACTCTCACAAATAATCACAAACAAATTTACTAAAAAATGTGACAGTCTACCCTCAAGTCCGTGCTTTAATACTTTATTAATAAAGCATGGACTTGAGGGTAGACTCACATTTTTAATAAATTTGTATCTGATTATTTGTGAGAGTATTTTCCCATTATTATTTATTTGTATGTGTTTTGCGTGTGTGTGTGTGTGTGTGTTACACACACAAACACATATTTACAATACAGGTAAAAGAAATAATTGTCCTAAGGGCAAACACTTAAAGGGAATACACATTTCTTTGTACACAAGTAAAAATGTAACACACACACACACACACACACACACACACACACCTACATTAATCTGTATATTCACTGTATGTTCCTTCACCTTTCTCTAATGAAGGCTTTTGTTAAACCACCAATGTATGTAATAAGTCATTTATGTCCAATGTATATTTTTCAGCCTTGGCTGCAGAACTTTTCAATAAACCGTTAATTATTATTATTATTATTATTATTACACACACACACACACACACACACACACACACACACACACACACACACACACACACACACACACACACACACACACACACACACACACACACACACACACACACACACACACACACACACACCCACCCAGTCCGCAAATGTTATTCATGCATTTGGCGATTCACGGCCATTTTGAGAACCTAACCCCCGCGAATTTGGAGGCCCCTGTCCAGTACTAAGCTTTACTTTGTGTGGATATTATGCATTTGCATCTATGTTAAGTGTGTGGCCTGAGAAGTGTACACTACAACTATTCATGTTGTGGCCTGGCAGCCAAAATAATTGCCTGCTTCTGTTCTTGAGTATTATGATTTGGCATTGTCCATCCATATGTTAAACTTTGGTATGTGTGTGTGTGTGGTAGGCTCAGGTGAAATAGGGTAACAGGAACACATGAAAGAAAGAAAGAATTGAGATGAAAAGATTAAGAGCTTGAATAATGGGTTTTTACACTGTTTGATAATGTGGATTTTTAGGATGTGTAGGTTGTAATATAATGTTAATGTGGCCTAAGTGGGGAATCATTCATGGATGACAGTTGTTCCATCATGTCCTTTAGTGGTGTCCAGTGTGAGTTAAACAATAGTTAGTCTCTTCTCCAAAGAGTATTTATAAGGTGGACAAACTTCAGTAATAGATATCTTAATTCACTATTAGCACCAAGTCTTTCATAAGATCCCATTAACATGTTACTGTTTCTGGCATTTTGAACATATGTGAACACCTCTTCTCTGATAGGAGTGCCGTGAATGATAAAAGACAAGTCACAGTACTGATACTACCATTTATTTAAGTAAAAAAAAAAATATATAGTTTTAACATTTTCTTTTCTAACAGTGTCATCATCAGAACAGGGAAGTGGCAGTGCCCCCACCGAGTGCAATGGAATAACGATTGACTGGAGTCATCTAGAAGCTGTATATGAATCCTGTATTTCTGCAACTGAGGACTCTACTGTAGATGAATTACTGCGTCTTCACACTGCTATTTCTTTGCTCATACACAAGCACATAAAAAATACAAGTCGTCTTCACCTTCTTCAGGTTTGTTACCTAATACTACTTGCAAGTACAGGTACATTAAATGTTAGTTCCTGGGATTCGTCAACACTTCTGGAATATCATCATATAGTGGAAGCTTGTTATGTCAGCTTACAGTTTACAGTAATATCCCGATAGCTGAAACAATTTGTGCAGAATGTTTCCATGTTTTAAGAAATTTCCAGGTACGTATTGAGATAAATCCTCATCCCCGGGTACTTACTATTATAAAATTTCAAAATTCAAAATACGTACATTCCTAGTAGCCAATGAAAATATTTTCATTAATCCTCTATTAATGCTTAAGGTGTGTTCTTAAAATCCCTGATTATTAACAAAAAAGTGTATTTTGTCCATAAGTATGCACCTTAGGTTAAGATTGGAGGGGTTTCTTGGTAAGCACAGCAGAATAATACTCAGTACCATTGTACTGTAGTCCCCTCTGTAAATAATGTAGGGTGATACAATATACCATTCTCATCCTCCTGTGATGTCATGGCAACTGGCTGTGAAACCTCTTGTCAGATCACTAGATTCACCCCTAAAAGTACCTTTAACTGTACATTGTAACATTAAAACTTAAAATTATGGGGATTTAAACACTAATAACGAAATCGTGTAAACGGCACAAAAAGAGAAAAGTTATACAAGTCAGTGCCCACGCTGCGTCACAATATCATGGATGCTAGCCGCCTCAATGCTTGCCTTAGCACTGCACCCCAGCTGCGAGGCTGCACATTCTATGTGTATCTACCTGAAATTACGATTTGAAAAATTGCCATCACAGGTGGGGAATGGTTGAGAATTTCCCCCTTGGCCTGGTAATGAGATCTTGAGTATGGGAGGTAAGTCCAGGATAAAGGAGCTTGTAACAAGTGTGGTGATGAGTAAAAATATATAATGTGATAATTAATGTTTATTAATTGCTCAAGTTTTACAATAGTTTTCATTGTATCTATTATGCTAAGAGATGTTATTTTCCTCTGACTTTTCCTCTCCTGTCTTCTTTATTTGAACTTATCATTAGTTAGCTAAGATAATGGGAAAGACCGATAACTGATGTTTACAGCAGTGTGTTTAAATGGCAACTGACTTCTTGTGAGTGGTGGTGCCCTGGCTGGAATTTTGGCACAAATTCTTTTAATTTCGAATCAGGATGATATAATTCAAACTTAGACAAGTGGTAGACAATAGAGATATCCTGTTCAAACTTAAAATTTGTTCGAATCAGGCAAAGTTCTTGATAAGCCGAGTTCAAAATGACGAGGTAGTTGTGTATTCTTTTGTCCTGTTTTAAAGCCTTTTCCACCAGGTACACCTTCATAACCTGACATGTGTTCACCAACAAGGTCATTTATATCAACACCCATTACTTCTTAACCAGTGTCCCTACACTAAATGCAGCAACTTATCCCAGAACTTGTCCTTTTCTTCCTCACTTACCCCAACTGTTATAATAATTACCAGAATTCTGCAGTGGGCAAACTATCCAGCCAGATAGTGGATATTTTCACTGTCCAGTATCCGGCAGCAAAATGTGAACTATTTGGACCAGTAATTAAAATTAAACATTTTATGGATATATATAAATACAATTAAATAAAGAGAAAGTAATGTTTTGGCAGTGATATTCACATACGTTGGCTGCTGCCCACCACATGCAGTTCTAGTATAGTTGTGTTAATAAACATTAGACAATTTTAGATTAAATTTGATTTTGCATAGGTATAATGCAAACACATGTTGTGGGTTACAGGTATATACTATATCAGTATTAGTGCAATTAAAGAACATTAGCTGGAATTAGTATTATTGGTGCATTTAAGAGCATGCATATAGTGTTAATCTTTTTATTATTTTTCCTAGGATGCTGAAGCTGAAATTAGGCGGTTCACACAATTCCACAAGAAAAGCTGAGTATAACAGTGGAGATGCAACTTGGCTTACAGTGTAGTTCAAACAGATTTTCATTGTTTCTGCAAGAAATATCTGTACTGCCTATATCACCATGGGATGATGGTAGACTTGTTTCCAAGTTTAAATTAAAGATTATTTTGTAAGCCTCTCATTTAAGTTATTTTTTCTTGCATTCTTATTTAAACTGTTTCACCTTAATTTATCAAAATCCAAATGATGTGGAATATTATCTGTAGATTGGGTTTTTAGTGTTCATACAGTATTACCAAAGTTCTAAAGGTGTATGTGCTGTAGAATAAGTGATTCAGTAATAATATTGTAACATTAGTTTTCTGTAAGGTACCTGATTATTTTGCAACCAAAATAATTACATTAATTTAACAGTATTGCACTGTTGCACAGAGCTGAGGACTTTGGTCTTTTTTTTATTTATTTTTGTCTTTCTTTTATTTGACCATTTTTGTGACAGTATCAGTAATTATGAAGATTTCATCTCCATGTAGGAACACAGATACCTGGTTATTCATATTACCACAAATAATTTATGAAATATCATATCTGCATACACTCATCAATTATTAACAAACATTGTATCACAAGGATTTAAGAAAGTCATTCTTCATGTTCTTCATAATTAGTGATATGTCTACCTATGCTCTGCCATTTTGCCATCCTTGCTCAAGGTATTAGATTATGGATAAACCAGTAAATAATATTGAGTATATTTCACTGCCAGTATCATCAACCATTCACCCACACTGCCATATTCACAGGATTGCATTTTATGCTGTAGCCTAAAGTTAGAAGTGTTGATATTTCACTTTTTGCATTAGTATTTACTGCTACCTCTACCCCCCTTCCCTCTAGGTGGTTCTAATGCAACAATTAAATTTTGGGGATAAGAGTGCCCCTGGTATGGAAGTCCTGCTTTAGCCAATCCTAGCATTATCCATGCTTTAAGGTGTAATCAGTGATATAACAGACACACTTTGGGGGTTATGTGTTTGTGATGATTAAGTTATTGTTAATAATGAAAATTTAAACAAAATATTTTATTGCCAGTATTAATAACTGATGTTCCTTTGAGTAAATATCTTACTTCAACTAATTATGGTTATAATGTCCCTCATTATATAGTACAGCCACTTCACACTTCTGCTGTTCGTCACCGTCAAACATATTCTGAACCTTTTCATCACCATACAGGTATGCCTTTAATTTGTCTTAACTTTAAAGTTTTCCCTACATATGTTCACAAACACCAATTTTTTTTTATAACTAAGAACTGAATGTCATAAGAACTGTTTTAATAAGCTTTAGAGCTCTTTGAATATCAGTAGGTTAACAACACTTTATTATTGATACTATTATTAGTTCTTATAGATAGAGACTAGAGAAATATGTTAACAATATTTATTTATTATAATTTCTTTGAGATGGAGCTTCAAGAGAACTATAAAACACACGGTTTTTATAGTTGTAGTTAGAATGAAGAACCTTCTCTGAGAAACTGATGAAGGGATTTTTGCTGAAAATTTAGAGGTCAAGGTCATAGATACCAAAAGTATGCACAGGAAAGGAGTAGTGTTTTCTACCAGGGATGATCTAAAAGAACCACAGGACCTTAGATCTAATGTGACAAAGTTAGTTTTTTTTTTTTTTTTTTTTTACTGTATTTCTTTAGGGCTTCAACAGATTCATTCAGATCTGAGACACAAGTACAGTGGGGTCATGCAGTATGCTATGCTGTTTTTGGAGTAATGTTATTCTTACAGTTGAGCAAGGAACCAGTTTTTATTCAAGTTTTTCAAGTTGATATCTTGACAATACTGTATTTCATCCAGTTTATTTGGTGCCATGCTATGTGCTGTATCATTTTTGAACGGAGAAGTAGTATCCTCAACATTAATGAATTTTCTCGACTCGTATAATAACTTTATTTCCCAGTCATTTTTAAAACGTGTCTCTTCAGTAGGTGTGTGAGTAGAGGAAACCTCTTGTATATACCCTGTACTTGTAATTTTCATCCATTCACTTGAAAGATTCATTGATTTATACTGCTTCCTAAAGGTTGATTCATCTTGCTAATATTGTTTTTATTGTTTAGTTTTCTTTTATGTACACATACCAAAGTTTGTATTTTGTAGTTCTTATATGCTATAGTTATTACCTTATAATCAACCAAAATTTATACATTACATTACTTGTATGTGTGTCATAATTAATGTTGCATTTACAAGTAAGTGTGCAGGAGAAATAAATATACTGTAAATGGTATTGCACTATATTTTGTGGGTTTGTTGCATTAGTTATACTCCTTCAGAGGCACGGTATTCTCAGGTTGCTCATTAATTGATTCATCAATGCTTAATAGCTTCCAATTGTTGTTATTTTGACTGATGGATTAATTACTTTCATTTTGAAGTTGTAGACTTACCCCCATGGTCTTCTAGACCTGATTTTCACATGGCCAGATTAGACAGTTATCCCTCTGATCATTCTGCCCATATCCAAACTAGGCATTAAGTAGCAGGAACATTGTGTGCTGGTTCAGTGTCAGGAAGAGTCCCATATTGTTTCTTGTTAAAGTCTTTGTAGTTTGCTCTAGTTTTAAAGTTTTATTTCACCCTTGGAAAGGTTAAGACCATAGAGTCGGAATCAAAGATCACTTCTCACAAGAATTAGTAATTCTTGTGAAAGAAAGTGACAGTGGGTCCCACAGGTGTGTCAGCTAACTGTACAAAATTATGAATATCTTGCTCTATTCAATATGCAGTATAAACAGTGAATAGGAGGCTGGGATATAGTTCCTTTGTTGATTTTTCAGAACCTGTTGGTACAGTCTTGTTCAAGATTCTTCGAACACTGCTGGAGACAGCTGGCAACTCAAGGCCGTTTGTTTACTATAGTACGTAGTAAAAATTATGAATAAATGTAAAAGTGATCGGTGATTGGTTACCTAGTTCCCCGTTGCTTAATTTAATGGTTGGACTGTTTTGTTTCGTATTATATTATACGTTTTTTTTTTTTAGTTTAAAAAATTGATTGACAAAGCTTGGAGTACAGTTTGCCTATTCTGAGTAATTCAGCCAAGTCTTGACACTGAGGGTGGTATCACTTCTCTGCCACACAGGACAGAGGTTCATACACAAAGAAGTACTGTACATCATATTCATTAGCAGTATATATAGGTCAGATTCATGTGGGTGATGTCACTGTTCACTGCCATGCAAGACAGTGGTTCATATACATTGGACGTCATATTCTAATTGAAGATTAATCAGTGTGGGCTAGCAAATTTGGGATAAACAGCAAGAATGTCCTCAAGCACCCCTGATTCAATGTAGTAATTACAAAGTTCATGATACAATAAGCCAGGTGGCCTGAAGTCTTTGACAGTGTCACATTCAATAATATAGTGTTCAAGTGTATTCTTTAAAGGTTTATCACAAAGTTTACATGCTGAGTGTTCCGGTATGGGTACAGCGTTACTAACTTGCCAAATGTGTCTGTATCCTAGCCTAATTCTGGCCACGACTTCATCACATTGTCTGGTTCTGTCCTTATGCTGGCCATACCGATACCTCTCGTCACAAAATTTTTTATATTTACTATTGCTACAACTGCCAGGTCTCTGCATTTCTCAGTTCTTCTAGATCAGAGTTCATGATTCTGACTTGAATGTTTGTAAGTACTATAGTAAACAAACGGCCTTGAGTTGCCAGCTGTCTCCAGCAGTGTTCGAAGAATCTTGAATGAGACTGTACATGTGTATTTTTCAGTAATGTCTTCTATATTGTGCGCAAACTTTTATTATTGAGTACTCATGAAACAGGTCATTGTTATGACTGGATTCTCAAGTTAAAGCCAGAATTTTGGGAACTACTGGATTGCTTATGACAACTATTTCACAGCATTTTGATTAGATAGAGAAGGTAAAGTTACACACGAAAGAGGGGGGGGGGGTGGAAAATGAGTTCCATCCTTGCTTTTCAAAGGCATTAATAACATGGGGGAAAATGATGAAAATTCTCAGTTTTAGTGTATGCCTTATTCCGCTGGAAAATAGGGCTGGTTTGAATGAAAAATGCAAGAGCCGAGACCGCTCCCCTCTAGTCCACCAGCAGATCTGAAAATTTTAAGGAGCAAAAGGGCTATCTTAACATAATTCATATGCTCTATATATATATATATATAATCAAGATACTAAGAGATTATAATGCTTTTCCAGGAATACCATGATTGATCCTTGAACTTATTTATTCTGGTGTTAATGATATTTCAAGAAGCCAAATTATTTCATAAACTATAAACGTGTGTATAATTAACTACTAACTGTCTCCTGAAAATTTTTTTGGATTTCATTGTGCAACTTTTACATGGACCCATTTGGGTTTTTTAATTCATGATTTTCAGTTAAACCTCCTCAAGGACATTCTTGGGAAATAAGTCAAATAACCAGGGAAAAAACATTCCTGTCATATCCCATGAAAACCTCAAAGGTATCATCCCTCTGTCTTCGGCTTGTGTCGTACAGTGTTGAAACTTTGTACTGTACTGTACTGCACACTCTTCTATGTACAAAACATTTGCCTCCATTCCATTATATATTTGTGTTTTATTTTGTTGCTCACCTGTGAAACTTATATATTATTTATGGTAGTACACTTTTTTTCTAAATAAGTATCATTTCAAGGTTTTAAGTTGTATTCAGGTGGTTTGTTATTTTTTTCCTTACTGTTGTTTGTGGTCGTATTTTACAAGATCCTTATTTCACATTTACCTGGGTTTCATTAGCACAGGTAAAAAAAAAAGGTAGGCAGTTATGCACCACCAGTGTGTACTGTATTTGCAGATGAGGTTGGAAGAGTATTTTTATCTCAAATAATATGTCAAAAGTATGGTTATATGATACTCCATCTCCTTGTCTTGTAAACAATCCATATTAAATGATTTTTTAAGCACAAGAAATGTGGCTGATGCAGCTCAGGGCGTGTGAGTCCTTATTATGGATGAGCTCTCACTTATTTGTAAGATAATTTTGGTTGAGCTCGTATTAAGTTTTCTAGTGTAGCATTCATTTTACTAATGGATCATAGTTTTTACATATGATGTACAGTTGCAGAAATGTGATCCTACACCCCTCATGGTAACCCATTTCTCCAAACGGCACCGTGGCAGTAGTAGTATCACTATTTATGAATGAATGGGTATTGGTCGTGTAACAACGGACATGATTGATGAATAGGTTTGCTATAGGCTATATAGGTTGACCGTTTGGAGACACGGGTTACCACGGGGTGTAGGAACACATTTCCATAACTGTACCATGAAGATGAAAATGTGATCTGTGGTCTTGATGGCCTGTTAGGGGCAGTACAGTAAATACTAAACCTCTGGTACACAAGGAGTAAGTGTGACTGTAACAGTACTCAACAGCCTTCACTTTCACCAACTTTCAAGTTGATATAGATTCACAGCTAGGTCACCTGGGGGGGTGCCCTTAGCATGAATTAGCAACCCTTAGAAAAACCTACACACATTTTCTCTTAAGGGAAAAAGAAATACTTTGCACTGTACCATTTCTATTAAGTGATATCGTACATACTAAACCCTTTGTTTACATGAGAGTTATATACCCGGAGAGGGGTGTGTAGAATAGTTATGAGAATAAATAGGGATACATCCTTGTTCTCCAGACAATGTTAGTTCCTTCCCATGTCTTACCTTTGCTGTTTTAAGGGTTACCCGCTGAGGATGGGATGTGTAGTTGATATTTAATGTATAGTTTGAAGTACAGCCAGAAGAATAGTTCTTTTTTGTAGTGATTTTTTTTAACCAAGTTTTTTGTGGTTTTGGTGATTGGGGTTAAATTTCATTAATTTCGTTAAATAGTATACAGTACTATTACAATATATTTTGCATAGTTTTACTGTATAGTCAGCTTCATATAAGAAAAAAAGCCTAAATGTATGAGGCTTTATGCCTGTATAAGGATTCCATGTAAATCAAGAGATTACCCATCAGATATTCGACATACAGATACAGTATTTTTTTTTACCCTAATTGATTACTATATTCTATTATGTGTAATAAACAGGAACCTAAAAACTAGTAGAAATAAAGTCTGGTCATAATACTTGAAGAATAAATGTTCTTCGTAATGATCAGCCTTTATTTTTACTGATAACTAGGTTCCTGTTTATTGCATGTCTTAAAATAATAGTAATCATTTAGAGTTCTTGAATAAATAAAATGACCCTTTATAATAATGTGTAACCCCTTTGGAGTAACCTAAGGATATGTGCACGAAGGCTTTTTAAGGTTTCAATAAAGCCCTCAGCCATTGTGCCGCAGTAATCTGAAGATCACTCACTACTTGTGGCTACCTGTTGGACTTAATATTTTGCTCCCTCCCTCCCTCCCTCCCTCCTCCTCCTCCTCCCTCCCTCCCTCCCTCCCTCCCTCCTCCTCCCTCTCTCTCTCTCTCTCTCTCTCTCTCTCATGGCTTTAAGCCCTAGTTTTTTAATTGTTGTTCATCTAAATTCTAACACTTTTGTGTTTGTTTATGGGCATTGTGAAAACAAAGTGAAATTAACATTAAACAAAAAGTTCAGAGCACACCTGGCCTGATGCTTAAAACAGCATCATCATAGCTTAAGCATCTGTGACTGCATCTGTTGCACTATATACAAAACATCAGGAATTGAGGATGACAATAACTCCTCAGGGGTCGAGTGGAATTTTTTTTTTATAGATTGTATTTCCAATTATATAATGAGTCAGTGTATTAATAGGGTAATATAATTACAGTATTATAGATGTTGGCTAAGAGTTTCATCTTATTGTTTATTTGTCTCCAATATTGCCCAGTTTCTTGTAAAGTGCAGGTATGAAATTATTACTGTGCTGTACTGCATGTATGTCACTTAATATGTTTATTATTGGCTTATAATCACTGTCTAAAAAAAAATCACTTGAAACTTGTTTTGTGGCATTTAAGACTTTTTTATTTTTTTTATTTTAGGAATGCATCTCAGCTATTATGGGAGTCTGGAAAAATGTGGTTAAATTTATGAAGAAATTTTTTTTATAAAAATTTTTCAGGAATGACACTTTCATAAATTGGGGAATGTTTGTATAAATTTTTTTATCCTCTTAACCCTGTAAGAAGTAATGTCACATTTATTATTTTATTCTGGCTAGTACCAGATGATCTTATGAGGTTAAGAGAAACTCTTACCATTCAGTGGGTTAAAATCTTTCTTGATTAACAGGTAATGAAACCTGACTGGAAATTTTTAACAATTGCAGTTTTTCAGTATCATTAATATAATACTGGTTCATGTTAGATATTTGTTCCCTTTCTATTGGGGATATAGCACGAGCCTCCTGTTCTAAGAGTTGTTGGTTTAATACCAGGGCACTCCAGTCCATCCAGTAGTAAATGGGTATCTCATTTGGCAGGTCTCTCACCTTCGCTAAATATTACACATCTGGCATAGATTTGTTTGCTGGTAAATATCAGTAATTCAATACTGTACATGGGTCAGTATAGATATTTAAAGTGAAATTTTTTTATTTTTTATTTTTATAAGTTTTCTGTTATGGAAACTAAGTCCAAGTGAATGGTTTATAATTGTGGAACTTGAAGCTCCAAAAACAAACACCATCTTCTTTACTATCATACTAATGACGAAATATTTGATTCACAACATATTCTCTCTTGTCTATCTTAAGCATACTGTAATTCCATTCTCATCTACAATAAGTGGATGAAATGTAGTATTTTTACGTTTGCTCCTGCATTCACTCGCACCCCAACAGCTTAAACAATAAGTGATCTCCAATCATCGATTAATATCTAGACCTTAAGAGCTAGTACTGAGGTTTCTCCATATTTAACATGGTATGTTTCATTATCTTGGAATCATAGTATTTCACACCTAGTTATATTATCCTTTATACCAAATATTCATTGCTCTTACTTATACTGTACCGTGCACTTATTTTTTAAATAATGCATTCAGCCGTGAGTATTTTTATTAATTCCTTCCCCACATCATCTGTCAACACTAAAGTTTTTATCCCTTAGGAACTGAATTGTAAAGTCTAGCCTTACTCTTCAGTTTTACTTAGATTTGATCATCCCATCTTAGTATTGGGACATGTTTGCTATTCAGTAACTGCCAGTTAAAATGATATAAAATAATTGTGTTCTTCAGGGTTCATAAGTGGAAATTGATTTTGTTTATACTTCAATTTAAAGAAAACTTAATAGGTGTCTAGGAGATATGTCAACTATTACGGCTACTTGACTGAAGGAACACTGGATCACCTATTGTTTCCTAACATGATCAAAGCTCAGGCAGAAGTCATCAAGAAATGGGAGAAGAATTTGTATGGAAGTGGAGTATAAATGGAGGCAAAAGTCTCACTGAAGAATCAAGTCAAGTTCATAGTATTTGAAAAATACAAGTAACAAGTTAACTTGAATTACTGTAGTGTCTTGTTAGAGTTGTAGTAACTCTTCCATCCCTTTTATCTGGGAATACATAGTAACCAAAGTGTTTGGAGAGAGGTCCATGCTGACTATTTTGCACATAGTACTGTATATAGTTTTTTTTATGCATCTATTATATAAGTAATCATTTTTGTATTTATCAAATATACTTAGACATCTAGTACTGAACGAAATTTCTACAGATCATCAAAGCACCACTAGGCAAAACATTGCCACACATATCCTTGTTCCTATACTGCTGTAAAACATGAATTTTTTAACACAAGATAAAACAGCCATTTTACACAATTTTGTAACTCCATCCAGATATATCATGTATTGTTTCACACTCAAGTTATTGATAAGGGATAAGACTGATAAGATATATTTGAAATAGCTATCCCTTTGGATTATGGTATGTCAAAATGAATGGATAATATTTATTTTTTGTCCCATGTTAATACTGTACTATATAAATCAGAACATAGTACAGTATTTTATTTAAGTATAGAATAAGCCAGTTATATGTAATTGAACTCATCAGGAACTTTGGTCACTTTTTTCAGGGGATAATTATAATAAGAGTATTTTTAGTAATAGAATATAAAAAATAATTTTAAAGTATGATAATGTACTCTAAGATTGCTGAAGCTTGAAAATGGGAAGTTGGATAGTTCATAAATTAACATGGAAATTTAAATTGATAAGGGTAGTGGAGTGTAGCTGCTCATCAGCTAATTTATGAATATTGTCCCATGTATTGCAGGTTAAATATTTGCAATGTTTTCAACTTAGTTTTCTAATTGAATATTACAATACGTATATTTATTTAAAAACCTTTTTTCCTCTATTATTCTTTTTTATTCATCAATGTTTGATACATTATTTTTGCAAATAAATTTTTCAAATTTGACCGTATACATAGTGCATATCATTGTGCTACCCAGAAGTCTGCACGTCATCTTAAAAAAGAAAAAAAAGAAAAGAGAAAGAGGAGGAGGGAGGGAGGGAGAAAAAAACTACAAAAATGGCTGTGTGAGATTGATTTGTAAATCTTGTTAACATGCATTTTAAGCGGATTTGATTTCTTAAAATCACTTTCTCTGATCAACTAACACAGTTTAGTCATTCCAAGCATATGCCCTGGACATTGAACCAGTGTAAAGTGGAACCTGCTGTTTATCCTCTTGGACAAACTTGTACTGTATTGATTTATGCCAATCAAAGTAAAATCCATGGCTAGTTCTTAGGAGAGTTTAAAAATTTTATTCTGTAAAAAAGGATAGCAATGAGAAGTACTCGGTGCAGGTAAATTTGTTGTCCGTTTAATATGAATTATACATGGAGATAAGTGAAGTTATTAGCACACAAGCTATTGCAGTTTTATTAATACTGTAGTGATTTGATTTACGTATTAAAATGGAAACAAACCCTTACATTCTGCTAATCCTTTTAGATTGTGACCATAACAATGTTCATAAAATTACTTAGATGAGAAACCCATTTCACTGCTATTTTTTCCATTGTTCAGTCTAAATTTTTTTTTTTTTTTTGAGAATGTTTGGCATCTGTAATTGCTGGTTAGTATCACTGGGAAGAATAAAGTTGTTTCCCTAAACTTTTATTCTAAGGTCATATAAGCTTTGCCCTGTGTAGAAATTAAAGATGATGTAAAGTCTATGATGATGGTAGGATAATAATTGTCTAAAATTAAGTTAAAGACAAGGAAAAAAGTTGAATTTATAAGTTTAGGTGGAGTTCAATCATATATGTGGGGATAGATGTTATAACATACTATTAACTTACACAGTAAATACTTTCACAAAAAAAAAAGATTGCTAGAATGCTTTTAATTATTATTGATGAACATTTTGCAAACTTATACAAATTATATGAATGGTTTGACTATATATATATTGCAGTGAAACCTCCATACACTATAATGAAATTTTGTCTCCATATAAAACTAGATGGGGGTTTCATATCTAACACATCCTCAATATAACAGACTTTCCTCTCCATATAGTCCATTAAATAGAGGTTTCACTGTACAGTATAAGAGTTGAGGTTTGTAATTTAAATGAAGCTGGTACAGTACTATTGGTATCTTTTGATGTATGTTAAAGAATGTTATATGCTTGTGCATTTTATTAAAGGTTTATGACCTATAAAATTGCCCAATTATGCGAGCAATATACAGTGTATATATTGTGCTTTCCATATTCTCACAGATTGGTTACAGTTAGTTTACTCATATTTAGTGAGCATTAAGTTGATCAGTTTTATGAAGAGCTTTCTATAAATAATTTAGCATTGTGTGATTTATACTTGAACTAGTTTTTTATCAAAACAAATCATTACATTTATAAGAAAGATATTGAGCTGTATACTTAAAAAGGCAACTATAATCATGAAACATCAGTTGTGGGACATTTTTTTCCTTGAGCCTCTATTAGAATGTGCTATAAAACTGCCATTATATAGTCTAAGGCATACATTTTCTAGTATTAAGGGTAAAATGTTGTACCATTTAATCATTGCAGCCCTTACAACATTTAAACTATAAATGATAGCTGTACCAAAAAGTTCATACTGTAGAGGCTGTGCCAGTTAGCTTGTACAGTGACTTCTACAACTAGCTTATAGAGAGGCTGCTTTAAAAACTGGTATCTTATGAATAAGGAATATTTAATTTTGTAAACATAGTCAGATGACCAAAGTGATGAAGATCTCATTAATAGAATTGAATAGGATTTTTACACATAATTTTGAAATATTTTGGGAGTGTGAACATAGAAGGCATGAAAACTGAATTGTTTGTAAATTTATATGAACTATTTTGCATCCTGCATAATCAGTAATTCCTTTTAAGTCAAGCTGTGTATGTATAAATGAAGTGTGTGTGCGGTTGTATAGGGATGGGGGTACAGTGGATTGCCCAAGGTTTTTTGAGAACAGTAATTATATATTTAATGTTCAGGGTACTGAGGTTAACTTATGATATTGTATTGTATTTTGTATTCATTACTCAAATGTATGTTTGTTTTGGGGTTACTTTCACTTTTACTTTATATAAAATCCTATTTTCAGTCATTAATTTCATTAACAGTTTCCATTTGTATTATCTTTAAAGTATAAACATCTTTTATGACTTAAATATAAATATTGTACTTGTATTTTAAAATTTTTGGATTCCATAGCAGTTAAGATTTTTCTTTTCAATACAATACTGTATTATCCTTAAGTATGGGCTACTTTATAGTGTTTATATTATAAATAACCAAACTAAGTTTTAATTTTGTTTATGTAATTTGAACAAGAATTCATAAGCATTCAAACCAAGATGATGAATTAGCCTATATTCATGGTTCTTTTTCATCATCATGGAACACTTGATGAACTTAAATATACACCCAGAACTGTTATTGCTGTTTATGTATAACAAGAATTTTTGATAGATTACACACATGATTTTTATTCACTCAGGTTATAAATCAAATTAAATGCATTTGTATATAAAGCTTTAACATGTTCTTTTTTTTTATATACTGTACTTTGAATAATGTTTTATGAGGACATTAGTAGTTTTACTCATCCTATCTAATTCGGTCTCAGGCTTTATAGTTTCTGTTTTACCCTTAATCATTTGGTATTAAACTGGAAAAAAGAAAATAGATTGTAGCCTATTTTTAGAGACTTCTGAATTATAGTCTTTTAGCCATTGTAGTTAATTTTGGCTAATATTATTAAATCATCTTTATACCGGGAGTGTATTTCTGAGATGTACAAAAGGATAAAATACTTCATGACTACTATAGTGTCAATACCCCATAGTTCGGATTTATAATACTTGGCAGTTAGGATTGGAATGTGATAAAATCTAGGGAGTATAAATGAATTATCCAGTGTTGTTAGTCCAATTTATTTACAATCATATGCAGTTTGATATGGATTTTACAGTAAATGCTCAAAGTTCTAGCCTTCTTCATGAATGCAGGCTTCAGCCTGTCCCTGAAGTGACTGTTGTACACATTCGAAGACTCCAGGGGTGTTGCAAATACTTGTGGCACTGCCTTGCACTCGGTGCCACAATTCCTCATGAGTCAGGATCTCTGTAGCACCGTATGCACTTCACTTTTAACATGACCCCACAAGTAGAAGTCACAGGATTTAGGTCAGGTGATCGAGGTAGCCATGGAACAACTCTATCCACCTGCCAGGGTACCTAACATTTAGGAATCCCATTGTTACTTGAGAAAAATGAGCTGGGGCACCATCATTCATGTACCACAGTTGTTGATGTATCCTGACGTGCTTATCCTCAAGCATCATTGGCAAAGTGTCCTCAAGAAATTGTGTACTGTATATTTCCACTGTCAGTCGCTGGGGTAGCAGGTATGTGCCAATAAGATGGTCACTAATAATACTGGCAGAAACACCGATTGCAAATTATAACTGGTGAGATGTATGCGTCACTGCATGTGGACTGTTAACAGACTCAATTGACTGTTACTTTAAATAGGACTTGATATTTTATGTTTTATGTCCATAGACTTGTTGTAGTCCCCCCACCCACTCACCTTTGTGGTATAACACCTAAACTGTGGGGTATTGCCACTATGGTTGTGGAGTTATTTATTCTTATAAAATGTCACAGAAATCCCCCCCACCCCCCAATTATGAAACCTATTTCCAAAACACCTTGTACTGTAGATTACTTCCCTCACTCTTTTCACTCGCTCCCCTTATTACCATTCAACAACTTCATATAGGTATATTATGAATTTCTGTTACTTAAAGTAATACTGTATTTAGAATTATTAGCCTGAAGATTAGAATACTTTATATACGTTTGTCATTTTCATTTGGACCTGTACTTACAAACAAGTACAGTAGAGTACTGTATTTCTCATGTATTATATAGCTTATAAATATCTTGGGTGCTAAATTAGAACAGATCTAATATAGCCAACTAATACAGGAAATTTCCTTATACAGTGTAGTACAGTACAGTATTAAACCACCTAAGCTGTAACTAATGGTGCCAGAGAGGCATACAGTACTGTGAAGCATCATTCACTGCTGAAAGCAGGAATGTTTACCCACTGCTCATACGATCACTCCCTGATCATTATGTAATGGCCACAACCAGCAATCCAGGATCAAGTACTGTAAGTACATGTACCTACAGTACAGTACTTTAGTTTCCAGTCACGGGAGCTGTAGGATAGTCATTCACCTGTTTTTTTTCCATTCCTGGTGGAAAATAAGGGTTACCCCCAATATAATTTTACACTTGTGTTTATGGTTTGGCAATGTGGGCAGGTATTAACAAAGAAATAATTACTGTATGCTATTTGGCGAGTATTGTGTGTTTATATCAGTTAATGACTCGGTTTAAAGACTAGCCAAGTGTTGGTAATGTAAGCAAATATGTTCCCACATATACAGGTCCTATATTGTGTAGCTCGGTAACTTCGTTACCAGTAAATTTTCAGATTGAGGTCTGGCCCAAGGCCATCAAGTGGTTACTTAACCTGTACAGTAGTTGAAACTCATTTTGAAACTAAGTTAACTCCTGTTTTACATGTTGGAAGGAACATAGGGTATCCAACATTGAAGGGAAGTGAATTCCTTGACCTCATACAACTTTTACTTTTTTTACTTTACTTTTATCCTCTTCACTACTGATCGGCTCGTTAGCCGCTTGGGTGATCGGTTATGCACTGTTGGCAAGTACTGTACTGGGCATGCACTGGCTCCTGAATGTATCTGAACCTGCTCCAGTGCTTATCCAGTCTGGTCTTGAAAGAGCTCACACTCGGTGCCGTCACAACACTCTCTGGCAGATTGTTCCAAGAGTTCACAACTCTCACTCCGAAAAAGTTACCCCTCAGTTTTCTGGGCTTGCGGCTTCTTCAACCTTGAGCTGTGACCCCTTGTGGGGCGAGCATCCGCCAGCTCCAGGTAAGGGCACTCGACTGAGTAAGTGCCCTTTGAGATGCTTGTACACCTCAAATAGATCTCCCCTTTGCCCATCTGTAGTATAAACTTGTCTCCCTTTTGCCCGTCTGTAGTATAAGCTTGGCAATTTCAGGCGCTTTAATCTCTCAGGGTAGCTGAGATGCTGCAGTGCAGACACAAGTCTGGTGGCCTTCCTTTGGATATTTTCTATCAACTGCATATCGCTGGGACCAGATGGAGTGACAGTACTCCAGACGGAGAGGCACTTCACTCTTGAAGATCGTTACGAGGGACCGTCTAGATATCTGAACGACCTTCTTATAAGACCTAATAATTTAGTTGCCTGATTTACCTTCTTCACGCAATGGCCCGAGAACTTCAGCTTATTGTCAACGTACACACCTAGGTCCTTTTCACATTAAGTCTCAGTTAATGCAGTTTCTTCGTCCCGTTGGGACGTATGATACGCCTCCTTACCGTTGGTATGTCCCAGGTGCAGCCTCTTACACTTCGTGACATTGAATCTTAGCAGCCATTTCTAAGACCATTCTTGAAGCTCACAGAGATCCTTCTGCAGCTCTTCACAGTCTGCTTGGTTCTTAATTTCCCGAAATAACTTGGCGTCATCTGCAAACATTTGTATGGAGGAATGTACAGCTTCTGGCATGTCATTTATGAAGCAAACAAACAGCAGCGGGCCCAATACACTTCCCTGAGGTACCCCGCTTATGACTGGTACACATGATGATTTCGTGCCATTAATCAAGAATTACTTCTCACAACATGTGACGGAATCTATGAGGGGAGGAAATATTTTGGATTTTTCTTGGTGACTGAGAAGGCAATGGTGGACGAAGCCATATCAGTGAAAAATTCACCACTACCAGTACTGTACATAATGAGGTGGAATACAATCTTTGAAAGTTAGCATGAGAGGAAGAATATTATGACTTCAACAATGTGGACTACCAACGCATGAGGGGAAACTACCAAGACTAGACTGGGAGAATATAAAGAATTAGATGAAGATGAGTTGTGTCAAAAAATTTAAAGATCCTTGAGATAATGGAAGAGGGATGTTTACTTTGTAATTAAGGAAGTGAGGAGGGAAGTCCCAAAGTAAGAAAAAGGCCATCTGTGGAAAAAAAACCCACAAAAGAGTGTGTGGAAAATGTTTGCATTCGATACAAGAGCCCTAACCCGAACGACTAGTGGTGAAGAATTAGATAAAATGTGACCAAACAAAAACATACATCAGCAAAAAGACTGTTCAAGAAGAAACTTGACCCCCCAAAATGATCTTAAGTCCATGTATATATATTTCAGAAGTGAAATGAAGGTGAATGATACTGTTGGCCCTCTAAACTCTAAAGGACAAAGAACCTAGCGCTGGAGTTCGATAAGCAGAGAGCATATACTTTAAATAAGTACTTTGTGTCAGCATTTACAATGGAGACTGGGATACACGCCACTGCCTAAGAAGCTACATACATCAGTGGTTGAAGATGAAAAGAAAAAGCTGGCAATCAATTGAAGTTGTCAAGAAAAGGATAAGTCATCTGAAGGAATTCAAAGCATAAGAGTGGATGGAGCACAGACTAAGTAATATAGGAGGAAGCTAATGAGATATGTGTTTCAATAAGATTTCAACTTAAAAAACCCAGGATCAAGGGAAATTGCCTAGGGACTGGAAACCAGCCAACGACATCCCGATATTCAAGAAGGGTAGAAAGATTGTGACAGAAAACTGTAGGTAATTCAGTTAAACATCACTTATGTGCAAATTCTTAGCTAAATATTTGTGACAGGGGGCTGACTCATTACCATACCACATCATTATTTCACGGAGAGATCTTGTCTGACAAATTTGCCCACATTCTTTAAAATGGTAGCAGGTTGCATGGACCAAGATTTACCATTGGGTGTGTTGTGCATAGATTATCCTAAGGTCCAGCACAAGTTATCAGAGGCAAAATATTGCAGTGAATTAAACGCTGGCTCGAAGACAGGCATCAGATCATAAACAGAGTTAATTTAGAATGAAAAAAAGGTTCTCAGTGTAGTACCACAAGAACCTATTATGGGACCATACTGTTTGTGATCTATATTAATGGTAATGATTAAAACATATTGAGCCATATATTCAAGTTTGTGGATGATACGAAGATATATGGGAAGGTCGCAAGTCAGGAAGATATTCTTTTATACGCTAAAAAGTCTGACAAATTCTTCAGTGGTCGCAATACTGGTAAATGTGTTTTAACGTTTGTGCTTCTTTGAAGCGTCATACAGTGATGATACTAAAGATACTCATCTTATTCTGATTTGGGGCAAATATGAACTGACTGCACAAACTAAATAGCTTATTGATCCCACAAAAATGACAGTACAGTAGTTGGGACGTGGTCAGACATTCCCCACAGTTATCAGTGTTTCCACTTAATAATATTTCTTAATTTCATAGCATGTGTTAAGAAACATAAAACGGTCTTCTAGTATTTTTCATGAATTATCAACAGGTGGTGGGCTGGTCCTTTACCAAAGTGAGGTTTGAGTAACCTTTACCTCCCATAGCTCATTCCCAACCTTTTCTATTTCCCTAATTAGTAGAGTAACGTATTAGAAACGTCTAGTAACAGTTTAATGTTTACTCAGAATTATCGAGGAAAAGTTAATTAAATATATACAAGTTATGTAAGATGTTAACTGGAAATTCCTCTCTTGAACAAATTGTACAGAACTGTTCCCAGAGAATTTAATTACTGTATCAGAGAAGTAATAATAATTATTGGATATTAGATATGGGGAGGGTAGTTCAACATGCATCAGCAGTTAATTGCTTACAGTTAATCTTAACGCTAATTATATACTGTATACTCGTATACTCCCGTTGAAGTCTGCAAGGTTATAGACCTTGGAAGTCTGTCCAGGTATTTAATAATAATAATAATAATAATAATAATAATAATAATAATAATAATTAACGGTTTATTGAAAGAACTTGGCAGCCAGAAGGCTGAATATATACAGTTACATATTTGGGGAATGGGTTTCGAATTACAAATAATATACAAGTAACATAAGTGATATAAATAAGATATATAATAACCAGATGGGGAAAAGCTCAAACTACAGTACATTTCAACATAGTGACAGTGCAAGGAGTAGTGTTTACTGGGAGTGAATACACTGGTCTATTACAAGTTATTGATAATTTTTACAATGGCTGTTCTTATAGCGATCAGTTCGTGCACGTATGGGCTGGATGCGGTTGTGGTGTCGAACAGCAATTCTCGGGCTAGAGATCTCAGGTGGTAGTAGGAGCCGGTGTCGAGGATGGTGTAGAAGCTTCTTACCAAATTTGCAGATGAGGTCGTGGTGATGGTCAGTGAGAGTCGAAAGGGTCAGTGTGTTGAGCGCTTCTTGATATGTGGAGTAGGAAGGGGAGAGAATAATCTTGCATGCCCTCTTTTGCACTTTTTCTAGGTGTTTACGTTGTGTGGCATTTAGGGAGGAAGACCAGGTGGGGGAGGTATTTCTAACCAGCGCTTGTTTCCACGCGACATGAATTCACGCCCATACATACATAAATCCCAAGTGACAGGGTCACAGGTGAAAAAAGGTTCAGTGGAAGGACAACAGGTGGATGGAAGTGAGTAGTAGTAGAAATGGGTGCCGTGGCTTGACACAGCATGCCTTATATATGCCCGCCTCTTAGAAAAATTGCTGGCGTGTGACGTCATATTTAGTACACGCGATGTTGTTCTTGATTGGAAGATAGGCGACACCTTCCTCAAGGATCGGTGGGGGGATGACGCCAGGCGTTCATGGCTTCATGTGTCGGCAGAGTTTTTCCCGCCGAAAAGTGATGGCGAGACGTGACAGTAGTTTTATGGTGAGGAAAGGTCTTGGGGTATTCACTTTCACTTGTTTTCATCTCTTGCCTTTGAATTACCATGGCAGACACAATGAATGTTTTTTCGAGTGCCACCAAGAACTAGTGACTACTGTCTCAGCAAAACAAAGCCTCGACTATTAAACTACTTTAGAAAGAGCTTAAGAATGGACAGCCACAAAATCTAGATAGAAATTTAGAATGTGAGAACATTATTCGAAAGTAGGAGGCATGCAGTTGTTTGTAGGGAGCTGAAACGATTGCAGAGGGACATTTTGGGATTAAGTGAAGTAAGATGGACAGGTACAAAGAGCATTAGTGGTGAAAAATTTCACTTCATATATTTAGGTTGTGAAAAATATGAGAGTTGTGTTGGTATTCTTGAAAGTCAAAAGATGGACAATTGTTTAAAGGGACGAGAAGTGTCAGCTAGATTTTTTTTAGTCAAGTTTAATATTAAAGCCTTGGAGTTGATAATAGTACAGGTTTATGCACTAATAAATCATAGTGAGGATGAGGTTTAAGAAAAGTTTTACTGAAAACTTGAAGAGACAAAAGACGTTGTGAAGTTTAATGAGCGTCTGATTATAATAGATAATTTTAATGCTGAGAGTTACGCTGACACGAAAACAAAGAAGTACAGAGACTGGCAAAAAACACAAAGAAAAACACTTTAAATTTAGAGAATAAATAAAATGATTTTGTTTTATTTATACAGAGCTAATTAGGGGTGAGGAGATAATTGTAGAAATATTAATGGGAAAAATTGGGGGTCAGAGGAGCAGGGAAAGATAGAGACTGGGATGGATGAATGACATTAAATGCTGAAGGTCTCCACTCTCCATGTGGGATGATTGGTAAAATCAGCCCGAAGATGTTTGAGTGGAGGACTGTGGTCGTCACCGTCAGGCGTGTAGATGGTATTTTGATAAACTGACTGATTGATTGTTAAGCTTTCAAAGAACAAACCTAACGCCAGACTTTAATGTTTTTGTGCCGGGTGGTGTCCTGACACAAACAGAGCGTCTGGAAATTGTGCTTCTTGTCATATACTTGTATATTAGATTCCCATACTTAAACACGTACTATGCAAAAACAGAGATACAGAGATATCAAGTTTCTAGGGGGTAAAGTGTATAGCATTTGAGAATATAGTCAGAATGTAGAGTTTAGAAGGCACCTTCAGGGTGCTCGCCCAGTGTTTGAGGTTATACTGTAAACAAGGGGCGGGGAAGGCGGTGGTATGTATCCTTCCCAGAGAAAAAAATATATAATACTTAAAAAGAATACATGCACTGATCCCATCATCTCAGGTGAAGCATTGTGTTAATCTCACATTAGTCTGCATAAATATAAAAGTAATTAGAAAATAAATGTAATCTTCATGTGCGAATAACAGAAATGTACAAAATTCACGATCTAGCCGCGCGCGATCCTGAAACGGTCTTGTCCAGAAACAGGAATATTTCATCTGTAAGAATTTCTTATCAGCTACTTCTTGTACCATTTTGTGGTGTTTCAGTAATTCACAGTAAATATAAATAATGACCATGTTAAGCACCTCGTCGCTACTCATCACCACGTATAACTTATTGGCGAGAGAATCAGAGTAAATATCTACCAAGGCCTATGAAGTAGACTGCTTACATAATTAACTTAAAATTTATAAACTGGGGTAAATTTCAATATCCTAACAGATATGGCTTGGTGTAAACATTGTAGATGAGGCCCCAGCACCTCCGCCTCTCCCGTTCTCTCTACCTTTCTAAACTTACGGTGCGACACAAATGCTGTTGTTGATATGCGTTGTAACAAGATTTTAGCAATACCAAGAACGGATATTCTTATATGTCCTGTTAAATTTAGGTTAGTAACTCGATGAAAGAATATGCAAGGACTATGTAGACTAATATATAATCCAAACAGGAAATCCCAGCGAAGCAGTCTTTGACCTTGAGTTGATTTTTCCTCTTAATTGAAAATGTAAAAATACATCTATCTGGTTAATTTAAGCTCAAGCACAAATATATATACCAGGTTAAGGAACTTGATTTTTGTGAATCAGCAAATTTTGCACCAAGGACTGAACAATCCCTCAGTCATACGCTTATAGGTACTACAAGTATATCAGATAATGTTCGCTCACTTTCTGCCTGTTGTGGCGCTCTCTTTTATGATGCATATACCAATATTAAAACAACTTATGTATTATTATCGTAACTTATAAACACACCGAGTAAATATGGCATCTCGACGTTACGCTAGCATAGTTATTACCCGTAACTTGTTAACGTTGTGCAACACGACGCGGATGTAGTCTACTCATCTTTATGCCTTTATAGTACCGTAAAGCTCAGTGTAATGTGTTTACCAGCTACGCGCGCTTCTTCCAGATCATCATCATAAATATTAATAAATAAGAGACAGCCGGCGGGGTATGCGTTTATTCACATGTCATCTCTTCTATGCAGCTTAATTATACAGTATCTTGCCCCAGGGAGGCTAAACAAGCTTAACAACAGTTGACTTTCCTGACCCCTGGCGTAAGGTGATCTGCCTGGGGGTGACGTCATCACATTTGCTGTAGTTTCAACAATATATTTATTTTCCTAATTAAAAACGCTCATGTAAAACAATATATATATATATATATATATATATATATATATATATATATATATATATATATATATATATATATATATATATATATATATATATATATATCGTTCCCTGGTCACACACATTAGGTCGAGGGTTCGAGTCCTGGCTGGTGAGTCGTTGATTATATATGTATATACAGATAAAAAGTTATTTGTGTAGCTCACATTTGTGTTCATTCTCCTTGGCCGAAATTAAATATATTTGTTGGAAAAAAGTGGAACATGTGTTGACGCCCAGATTCATCATGTACTTTATAGGAGTCAGAATGCAATGTTTCTATTTTCTTTTTTCTGGGATATAATTATTAGTTCTTTCCGAGAAGACGAGAATTCTCCGAAACCGGATGATGATACCAAGCAACAGAGCCGTGAAGTGGGAGGCTACATCTGTTAGCTCCTTGTGTATGTTTGGGACCAAGTAAAGTAATTACAGAAGCACAATCCAACAGCTGTAATCAAAGTGCTAATAATAATATCGTAATACTGTAATAACAATACTAATACTAACAACAACAAAATAATAATAACATTATTATTTCATTGCACTTTGCTAGTATCTGTCCCTCCAACGAATATATTGTATGGGGTAATACTTCGCAACTCCCGTGTATCTAAAATTAGTTATTTACACCTCTTGTATACAAGAAAGGGTGTTCCTTACCACGAGATCAGTCCATACCCACCTTGGGAATTGTAATTTTCATATTTTCGCTGTCTTGTGATTTTCTCCTTCAGTTTATAATAATAAATCCAACAGTGTCACACTAAAACTGTTATTGTTCAAATAGACTTGTTACCGATCATGGTATTTCTCTATATTTAAAAACTATTATTCAAGTGCGTAGTCTCTCAAATTTCGGTTACGATACAGACCTTTTTGGCAAGGCTCTGAGACTGAGAAGGTCCCACACTTGTTTTACTAAAATCCTCGCAATAGTCCCATGTCTAACACAGTGCATCCTTCAGGGATATTAATTCGACTATCCCACCGTCAGAGACCTACCACAGGGAGAGTCACAGAACAGCGAATGTGACCTGTATTTACCTGATAATTTAAACAAAACTCTGGTGCGCTGCTCACACAGGGGTTGTTGACGTACTGCACTACGACTCGAGTTACAGTAGTTTACTCCTGGCCGTCTGGTCTTACAACAGGTTTGCTACCCCAGGGGCGTATTGAATTAAAAACAGCAACTGTACTATGTCTGATTTAGCAGGAACGAAACCGAAGTGATATTTATTTGTGTGGCGGTACTCTTATGATCCGTTCCTGCTAAGGTCACACAATAGTTCGGCGATGATCGTGTCAATCCGAGAAAACACCCATGATCCATCTGGCTATTACGCCCCTAATGCATGAGTCATGAAGGCAAGCAGGAACTACGCTTGCTTCCCAGATGGGCGCTGTAAACGCTTTTGCGCTTCACTTTGCACAGGATGATAAGGGGGTGCCCAATAAACTAGCCCCCTCGGGGACAAATATAAAAAATATATAAAAGCTCCAAAGTCGTAGAAGCCTTGCCCTCCTGACCTCTTTGTAAGTAAATTCAGTCCTTTTCTTGATCCCTCACCGGATTTGCATTTTGCACATTAAAACAAATATTTCAATGAAAAAATCCCGAAAAATTAAGCCAATATTAAGTGTGTGTTGTGAGAGTGGGTGTAGATGAGGGGTGCCTGGGTCGGGTTACTGAGGTTCACAACACTGTTGACTCTGCCCCAATACATTAGCTGTGTCCGGCCCCCGCCGTCAGCTGTGTTTATCCAAGTCGTGTTACCAAAAGTTTCTGAAGTATCAAACTCGCTGATAGAAATGTGCCACACTAACCTATAATATTTAGGTACACTTCCATTCTCACAGCAAGTAAAAAATATTCACCAGCACGACGAAAGTGTGTATTAATTACTTCTAAATCTTAAGTAATAATTTATAATATAGATTCCTTTTTGTTTTAAGATGACGTATATCAGGGTTTATAGTGTTGCAGGTGTACAGGTCTCACGCAAACAGTGATTGTAACTTTGTAAGGGAGTCAAGTACTACGTTCTATTGTATACAGCTGTGTGGATGTACCCACACCATTAACCATACCAGTGACACCATTAACTGTACCACAGTCACACCATTAACCAAACCACAGGGACACCATTAACTATACCAGTCACACCATTAACTATACCACAGGCACACCATTAATCATACCACAGCCACACCACGAATGATGTTACAGTCGAACCGTGAATTGTACCAAACATAAATGGACTGTTTCATCGGAATACCATGACCTGTGCAACACAAACGCACCACTAATTGTGACATCCATTTTCCCTTTTCTGTCTGGGAATCATCGGCAACAAAACCCAGACGAAGGTTAAAAGTTATGACGACGCGACGGCTCACTCAATTTTTACCTTAACTAATCACACGTTCAGTGGTGTTCCGCGTGTTTATGAATCAACATCCAGATAAGAATTCATGAGTTGCGGTCAAACAAAGTCGCGAAGTGAATACTTACATTCGGGTAAACTTACTGTATTTAAAACAAACCATGCAGTTATCCATGTCTTGTCTACCCGTCCGGCTCACAAATGTTATAAATATATACAAGTCATGCTGGATAATCTTATCCTCGTAACCATAAAATCTTACTAGTAATACGTCGTCCTTGTTATTGTTAACCATTACTTCCTCAGTTTTACTTCTCATTTATCATATTTTCTTGTTTTGTTTATTCTCCTCATCTTTCATCTTAAAAAAAAAATCGATTTCATCAACTTATAGTTTACTATCGTATTGTCCCAGGCGTCAACAAGCTTTTCAACACTAGGAAAAAAAAAACATTTATCAAACATCAAAGATTAAACACTTCCGCGCCCTCTGGTGGTGGGAACCAGGGGATGGTCCGTCACTACTCGCCATCACATGAAACCGTTAGCAGTCTTATTAGTACAGTAATTCCATCCCCCTCCTAGCCATAGCGATCTAATAATTATAAGAATCTTTAGACTTTATGAAAAAACAAGTAAATAATTTCCTTCTACTTCGAGCCTTAAAACAGTCGCAATAGTGTTTTATGTTTTATTTTTATACCATCTGTTTATTTGTCTTTTTAAGCTTTCGTATGTTTGTTGTTTTTATAAATGCTTATCGAGAAGATCAATTGTTTGCAGCGGTGAGGTATTGTGGGGTACTGTGAGGTGTTGGTGAGGTACGGGTGAGGGATTGGTGAAGTGATGGTCAGAGAGGAGTGAGGGAAGAGTCAGTCAGCGTGAGTCACTGAACCACTGTATGGTGACTTGCCCACACTCACGGATGAACAACATAAGTTATTAACGAAACTAATAAAGAAGATTTATAATTAATGCTTTCAGAAGACAAAAAATGCTATTAGTTTGTTGTTCATTATCCTAATATATTATTTTCTTAATTGATGTAATAATTCGCAAACTAATAGCAATAAAAATGAAAAGCAGCTGTTTCTTGAACAGTTTACAAAACAAGCAATAAAGAGAACACATCACAGACAGGATATGAGCAGCTCCTACACCACCGCCTTCCGCCAGGACTGTTCCTGGAGTGGTGGTCTGGTGAAAGTCCTATACTCCCACAGGATCTCCCATATCACTATGAGCGCATAAATGGGGGTTACATGACACATCACCTGTACCGATAAAGTCTAGATGACGTCCTCTGTTCACGCTGTGAATTTACTGAAGGGCTAAACAAAGGGGAGGCCTCTTCTGTGCTGGGTGAAGGTTGTCACTTATCAGCATTGAGTGTAAACGTCAGAGTGATAAACGCCCTGACAATATCGCCTGCTAAGACGCCAGCCATTAGTTAGTTGGAGGCCGCGTGTTGATACAACCACTAAACCCAAACAATTTCCCTTTCCTGCGGCACCCAGCAAGGAGTGGCAGTGGCAGCAGAGTATGTGTCGTACCAGGGCTGGGCGGCTGAGTCAGGTCGAATGGTGTCAGTCTACAGTGGGCGGTGGTGGGGACACGGCGGAGCTCACTCTACCCTGGGACAAACATTACATAACAATAAGTTGACACATTATCTGTTTATTGAGCCGTTTACCATATTAAGGCAGTGGTAATGTGTGCACTAGTGAAGAAAGCAGTATTAATCGTGACGTCACTGGAGCTTTGAGCGGATATAAGACGCAGCATTACACAGTGTCTTCGGTGACTTAAATAGTAGGTGTTGTGCGTGACGGTGATTAACATTGATGGCTCCGAGACCTGCTCGTTACCCTCAACAAGATAGTAAGTGATAAGGCCATTATAATTATGTTACACACACACACACACACACACACACACATACATTCTGTTTCTTTCTGTCTCCATTTCATTGTTGTATACAGATCTTGACAGAATAAAACTAATCAGGATGCCAAGTACAAACAGAAAAATAAGATCGAGTCAATAGGAACAACAAGACAGTTTACACATTGGTTGAGGCGGCTTATATACACCCCTCACGAACGACAGTCGCACGGGTACGAGAGAATAATTATGGAGACATTTGCTAAAAGTAAACGATAGTGTCAATTAAGCTAACAGCGGAGGGAAGCGAAAGGTATAAACTATGATAGGAACCAAACACGCACGGGCATTCGGAACCAACGCCTTCACTACGTTATATTTACCTTACAAACTGCAGCGTCTCGGAGTACACGTATGGTCGCTTCCTATTTCTATCCAGGAAAATCTAATTTCGGATCACTTGAAGATTAGCCCCCATAGCTTATTTAACTTTAAGATTAACCACACTAACACTAACCTAACTAAATTTCTCATAGCATAACATAACCAATTCTAACCTAACCTAACATGATCTAATCCCCCTCAGGGGGCGGCTTGATCATCACATCAGGTACAATAGGATGGGGACTAATCTCCAGGTGATCTTTGATATCTTGTATTATAGATTTTGACGTTAGTAAAGAATAGCTGCCGCATTTATTTATTACCTGATGCTTTAGCAATGAAAAAAGGTGAGAGGATGAGCAAGATTAAGAAGAAGAATGAATGAAAGAAGAAACACGAACAAAAAAGAAAATAAAGAACAGGAAGATAAAACAAAAATGAAGAGAAGAAAAATCAAGAAGGAAGAAAAGACTAAACAAGGACATGGCCAACTCAGATTCAAATCCACCTCATGTACAGCACAGGGACTAGTTTGTTGGGCACTTTGTTACACTCCGTGTAAGTCGACACGCAGTAGCTTCACGGCGGCCACCATGGAAATACGCAGAGTTTACACTTCTCTTATTCAGGGTCAGATAGGATATAAATCACCGCGCCCAGGTCACAGGTCAACAACTATCTGTCAACAAAATATCGAATTATAAATAGTGAGATTACAGTATATTGGCGAGACTTGGCAGGTTATGTGATGCAACTGACACATAACTTTAGTCTTAATATTCATCAGTAATTTTTTATCCATTGTGATGCCTGCAGTGTGTGCGTGTGTGTGTATTTTTTTCGGTGTAAGACCCGTGAACTCTTAGGAGCCGAGAGCTAAATTAAGACCAGTAAGTTGCTAGCTCGATACTATTATTTGCTAGTCCAATGCTATAATTTGCTCGCCGATACCATTATTTGCTGGCATCTAGCTGATACGATTAATAGCGAGTACGATACTGTAAGTTACTAGAACGATGCGAGTAGTTGTTACTGGTAGTCGTTTGAATCCTATCCACGGGCAACGTTCTTTCATTTCACGTCAAAAACTGTGAACCAGTGGATCACCTGAAGATTCTCCCCCGCTTGTTTCACCTGAAGATTAACCACCCTATTCCTAGCCTAACCTAACCTAACCCAAGAAAAAGAAGAATTTTCAATGATCATTAAAAGAAGAAACCGTGAGCAGAAACTAAGATAGAGAGAGAGAGAGAGATTCACAGTAACAACGTATCACCATGAAGGTATACAGTAAAGTTAAAGGCTAGTGTACCGAGCAGGTCGGAGCATTATGGGTACTGTCATTAATATTGGGAATTCGACCCCCACAGACGACGCAGCATGTTCAATCTAGATAACGAAATACCCCCCCCCCCCTTTTGTTCATACTGAAGTGAACTATCAGCAACACGACTAAAACATTTATGTTTGTTAATTAATTTGCATTTTTTTCACTAAGCTGCTATTTCTTTATTTAATATTTATACAGCAACCAACGCACAGTCCTAGTCTCCTTGGTAGTGTCTGGGCGCGTGTGGAGGTCTTGGGGTCCCCAATCACACATACAGTACCTGCTCAGACTAGTAATGTTTGGTCTTGAGCTGCATCATTAGGGAAGGAGTTAGGGGGTTATCCATTACCTCTGTTTCTATTCTTTCATAAACGCTATAAGAAGATGTTAGAGAGATTTGTGACTGTAACTGTTATTTGTTGTTGACGAACTTTCCCTTGTTCCAAGTTTTCCCCTTGTCCACTCATTAGGAAACTGAAAATGAATGCAGCTAAGTGATCACGTCTGGTACCTGCGCCTGTGTGTGTGAGAGAGGTCCCCAATATACTACCTACAGTATTTACATCTGGATTCTGGGTAGCTATTGGGAGACTCTATACAAACACTGGGTACAGAGCTCGTTGCTCCCACGCATTGTCGAGACTCTCTAACAAACAGTTTGTATTTCGTACTAACACTACAGTCACCATCTTATTTAAGATTACGAGGCGATCATTTATAAAATTTCGTTCGTTTCATATCTCAGATTTAGTGAAGGTTTGTTGGGGTGTCCGAGGTTGTGGGCGTCTCTGGGTGTGAGAGACAAATGACTTGTTTCTTGTTATACACATCTTGTCTGGCGTTTATCAGGAAATAATTATCCATCCATGTTTTATCCTTGGGAATACATGGGACTAGCAGAAACGTGATCGACCGCCCAGGCAGCTAACAGACCGATTAGTGACGGAAAGGATTAAGTAAGTAAAGGGACTTAATAACGAAATAACGACTTAATTATACATCCACTATGGTTTTACATCACTGACAACAAAATTCATAACAAGAGCAATATTCGTTTTGTCATACAATAATCCAGATAAATTGGATATCACTGTGAGATTACGTAAGAGATAGTGAAACATCTCATTAGCGGCCTCATAGATGCACGAAGTAATGGAAAGTTTGAAATAGAATTAAAACAAAAATCGGGTGTCCGTAGCGGCAAAGAAACGTAATATGTAATCTGAAAGTTACTCCAGTAAATCTCTGTGTTGTATTAACGAAACGAATATTATACAGTATACTGTAGGTCCAGTTAGCGGCTAGATGACACATAAGTTATTTACCGAGAACAATAAAAAGAAATTCATTTTTCTCGGTAAAGTCTGGTTACAACAAAGAAAACAAAGAGGGAAGTACTGTAGGAGCGTGTTCGTGTTATATTCACATTATCGCTGTCACTGTAACTCTGGATAATGAGGACGTATCACGAGTGCTCAGACCCTCATGTTATTTGTTGTTGTCACCATTGTCTCAGTGAGTCACCAACTTTCTGTATTGTTTTTGTTTTTACCTGGAATCATTGGCAGTAACTAGACGTGCCATGAAAATAATTTTGGTACAGTATGTTAGGGAGCGACAACAATCAGCTGAGAGCAAGTTGTTTTATGGGGTGGACCGGATCGAAGGAGAGATGACGTTGCGCAGTTGACCAGTATGCACCTGACACCACCATCCTCCATGTTGCCTACATTTTTGTGTCCACAAAAAAACAAACAAACATTAAATCATACTAAGTTACGTTGGGACTATGATGCCTCGTCCATTTGTCATATAAGATAGAGGAATTTAGCTGGTCTGTATTTATTGTAACGATGAAACACTATGCTAATCAGAAACCTTATTAACATATTTTGACATCCCAAATCATTAATTAAAAAAAATATCTAAATTAAGTTTGGTTAAAAACTCAGTTGAATGATAGTTAAGTTATCGCGTTAAATGTTCTTTAAAGTCTTCACACACACACACACACATTGCCTGTATACAAAAAGTGACAGTTGTCTTATGTTCAGTTGTTTTAAGAGATGTCAATCAAGATGATAATTAACACAAGACATAGCTTTTACTTTTTGCCTGAGAATTTTCATATCGTATTGTCACTCACTAACCCATCGTGTACATGACCGTCTGTGTCTTGTGAACAAGTACACAGTGAACCTGTGTATAATATGATAATACAGTAACATAAACACAGCGCTAGGCAGGCGTCTCACACACACTCCTGTTAAATGGTACGCTTCTGTTTATCTGTACAGTATAATATATTTTTTTAGTTCTGGTTAGGAACATCTACCATATAAAAATATATCGGATTGGTTTAAAATTGATTTCAGTATACAATATTATCCTTCTTACTTCATTCGTTTGTTCATTCCTTCTTTCACGTAAAACAAAAAGTATGAAAATCATTCTCCGATCAAATATCAGATGAACAAACAAACGTCACCATGAGTAAGATAATTTACTGAGCTGAGTATAATTACTGGGTCAACATTACAATGAACAGCGACAGTTGTTCCCCAGTGATGGATGATACGTTGATAGATTAGGGGAAACTGCTTCATGTCTATCACTGCCTCGTCGTGTTCATAAGTGAAATTAAATGATTATAGATGAAAGTTTAGTTCGTTTAGCTTTATGTGTAAGATCGTTTCTCCTCCCAGAATTGCTTAATCGACGGCAACCTCCACTTTCCCGCCTTTACTTCCTCCACACAATAACCAAATTCTACATGTCGCCGTTCAGGGAGATTACAGGCCTAATACATTATAAAGCAAGTAACATCACCTCCAGAATTAGGTTCGTAACTTATACCAACAGACTTTCGAATTCGGATCTGATGTTACACTAGATATGGCTCGACGTATCAAGTATTCTTTATGAGCGTTGTTGACATTGCACCCGTGTTCTCCGGGCAGCTGCAACGTCGGTCAGTCAGCCAGCCAGCTGCCAGTCCTCCCTGACCCTATCACCACCAACATTTGTCAAGACGATACCCAGGGCCGTCCCTAGGAGGGTGCGGGGCCCGGGGCAACTCAGCCACTACGGGGCCACAGAAAAAAATATATATGGAGTCAGATTATGCGGTCAGAGGAACCCACCCCCACCAACCCCCATGGGACTTTCGCTATGGATGGTAAGGTCACTGTTGCGATGGTGGCGTAAGCCGTCAGGTCAGATTAACCAGTCAACAGGTAATGTGTCCGAGGTCACTGGGTCTAGTGCTGGGCCCCGCGGGGCCCCAGGCGGTCGCCCCTGTTCGACCCCCCTCAAAGGACGGGCCTGACGATACCACTATTTTTTTTTTATAATACGTTTATAATGGACTTTTTATTTAGTAGTGAAATGGTTTTTATTAAGTTGTGAAAAGAAAACCAAGGGACCCATAATGTTAATGTTTGTATACCTGCGCTGTCTATGTATTGGTACAGTACAGGCCGAATCAATGTGAAATTTTATGACGAGTTTAATGAATATCTATCTACATATCTATTTATTCACGTACAGTACAGGTATACCTCATATATACATACATATATATATATATATATATATATATATATATATATATATATATATATATATATATATATATATACATATACATATATATATATATATATATATATACCAACATACCTGTATGTACAGTCGCTCAAAACACCTCGACTCATGTTGTCTCGGTAGGGTTGTCAAAATTCTTCGCCCGTTGTGTCATATTGTCTCACACAAAATCGTACCTGGTGGAAAGGCAGGGGGTGAAGACACTGCTGTCTCGCAATGACGACACACTACTACTGAAAATGACGCTAATGTTCACACCTGTTTCTCACACTTTCCTTCTCTTTCTTAATCCTTTTCCCCCCTCTGTATGTGAACCTCTGCAACTCCCCCCGGACCCCTGCACCATCAGTTGTTTACTCATATATTAAATACTAAAAAAAGAAAAAACACGCGAAAACCTGATCAGTTCTGAGTATCTGTGTGTTCGTCATTAATGTGCGCGTCACACACACTTCCTCTTCACCCTGAACTTCGTGTTTTCTCTTCGTTCATTTCCATCCTGTGTTCAAAGTCCTAGTCCTCCCCTTCCCCCCGATTTCACCATCCTCCCCCACCCTTCCACTCCCTCCTAACCTGTGGCCATAACCTCTCCCTATAACACACCTGCGTCAGGAGCCAAAAATTACAAACATTACAACATATCCTGTGAGCGAGGAGCTTCTGCATTCCTTTATTAGTTGTTTACTATGTGTGTGTGTGAGTGTGTGTGTGTGTGTGTGTGTGTGTGTGTGTGTGTGTGTGTGTGTGTGTGTGTATTTATTGCTCTCTCTCTTTCTGTGTGTAAACGTTTGTTTGTTTGAATGTGCATATTTTCATTTATTTGCTTGCATGTTTTTGCGCAAATTTATTTTGTTTACTTTTTTGTGCATATGTGTGTTGAAGTAGACGGTAACAGGTGTTTGTGACATAGGTGGGTGTTGGTACGTATGGTGGGGGTAAGAGATGGTGGCGGCAGGTGTGACTGACGACAGGTGTGGTTGGTTACAGGTGACATTTAGCCTATGGGAATCCTGTCAGTCTTGTGGAGTTTCCTTTGTAACTTTACTAAAATTTAATGATATCCACATGTAGACTTGTACACATGTAGATATGCATTGAGTCATATCAGCTAATATTGTTGACTTAGTCATGTCCTGCGTGTGGTCGCATATGATACACCATGCCATGATTAAGCTAGACCACGACACCGGAAGATGAGCCTTTCCGGTGAGACTACATGTACAGTCAAAGAAAAAAGCCGCATTACACTCACCGTGCCTAATTTTCCGAAACTCTTGCTGAAAGATTTGGGCAAAATTCCCCGTCACTTTTTTTTATTTTTTATTTATTGGGCACTCCCCTACATCCTTGTGTAAGGTGAAGCGCAGAAGCGTTTACAGTGCCCAACAGGGAAGCATGCTAAGTTCATGCTTGCCTTTATGTCTCATGAGTTAAGGGCGTAGAAGCCTGAAGAGTCAAGGGCATAGAAGCCTGAAGAGCCAATGGTTTGTGTCATCAAGTTATTGGAAGCTCCAACAACTTGTCCCTGAATACGAATTCGCAACTTTCGACTTACAACAGGTACCTACTTTACTGCTAGGTGAACAGGGACTAATGGGGGCTAGGAAGTGTGTCCAAACAACTTCCACTGGCCCGGGAATCGAACCCGTGACATCTCCCTTGCGAAGGCAAGAGCGGTACCACTCTACCACCAGCACCCCCGTCACTGACACAGAAGCTACGAGGTTCGAATCTGAACCACCAAAATTAGTCTTTGTTTACCAACATGCCTGTGTGTACAGCCGGTCAAAACACCTCGACTCATGTTGTCTCGGTAGGGTTGTCAAAATTCTTCGTCCGTTGTGTCATATTGTCTCACACAAAATCGTAAAGATACTTTCCGACTCGCCTACTTCGACTTGTGCCAATGGATAGTGTACATAATTTGGAATGAAGTGTGCTTACCACAGTTCAACAAATGTTCAGAGTCTCTTCCAGGAATCACTGCTAGTGTGCATATGTTGATGAAACGAAGGCAGGTGAACATCTGAAGCGAACAAGACACAACACCCAGTTCACTTGGGAAGCCGAAGCAAACAAAGCATATTATCTTTTTATATACATCTTTGGAAGATCAAATTCTGTTTTTAAAATGTCATACATTAATAAAAATTTGGTCAACAAAGCATCCTCATTTGATGATGTATCCTGGAAAAGATTTCAGAGTTCTTGTTTAAGATTAACATCATTCCATTTACAAATATCTTTAATAATTCGTCAACATCATGTCCCTGATTGATCTTGACAAGAGAATCGGTTATGAAGATTATGTACAGTGTCCTTTTAGGGATTAGTTGCTGGATGACTTCCACCATTAATCCTCTTCATTCAAAATTTCCTCTCAGGTAACTATAGTTGAGCCAAACGTTAAAATGTGCTGTCAGGTTAGGACCTTATGACTGTACAGAACTAGAGTACAAAACCTCCTCCTAGTGCATTACGTTATATTAACTGCTCTGATTAACGGGATATCCAAAAATTCACCCATCTCCACAACTTTGTAGTTGACATCTCTGGTGTTAGCGTCACAGAACTGTTGCAGATGTTAGCATTAATATTCATTGAAAATTTGATGAGCTGTGAGGAGAAGCCAAGTCTGTGAATGTGATCCCCAACCTTAAGAAATGTGACGGTGTGTTCATCCCCCCACTAAACCATGTAACACGGCCGCCTCACCTTACCTGCCTGTCTACTACTCACCAAGTCAAGTTATTGGTGGTATCATCTCGGCACTTGGCTGGACGGCAGTAAACACAACTAGTAAGAAAGTCAGAAAAATATATTTATCTCTCTCTCTCTCTCTCTCTCTCTCTCTATATATATATATATATATATATATATATATATATATATATATATATATATATATATATATATATATATATTCTGAACAGACACAGTTGCCTGTACTGTCACAATATCTGTCCTCATGTTGTCGAAGAGAAGTTGGAAGACCACCAATTACCATAAAGTTTTGGCCATGTATGGTTGGAATGGAGTGTTAGAGTATCGCATCGTGAATGATACAGTGAACTTTGAGCGTTAACGTCTCGTGCTCAGTGATAGTGTTAAGCTACGACTGTCGAGTTCTCAGTTTCTCCCCCATCTCTCTCAACATGACCTCTGCCTCTTCTCTTGTCAACAGCTGCCGGTAGGTTGGAAAGGCCGGAAAGACCCACGCGAGTGACACACCTCGTGTATACGCGCCCTTGAGAGGGAAACTCAAGGACTATGGACAGGTAGGAAGGTCACGACACTGTAGCCAAGAATACAATAGGTGTAGACAATGACAGGTGAGGGCAGTGACAGGTTTGGGCAGTGACGGGTGTGGGGTGATGATAGGTGTGGACAGTGACAAGTGAGCGCAGTGACAGGTGAGGGCAGTGACGGGTGTGGGGTGATGATAGGTGTGGACAGTGACAGGTGAGGACAGTAACGGATGTGGGGTGATGATAGGTGTGGACAGTGACAGGTGAGGGTAGTAACAAGTGAGGGCAGTGACAGATA